>NC_048595.1:318650759-318748259 GCF_003668045.3 Cricetulus griseus | reverse complement strand
TTGCCCCACACTAACCTCTCAGTAGCCACCACGAATCAAACCTCAGAACTGGGATTATTGTCAGTGTTTCTTCCATTTGAGTTGCAGGTTAGGATCACTCAAGGAATGTCAAAGCTCTGAACACTCAGGCTAGAACTGCAGTCCCCAACAGACTGTGGGAGCAGGCCAGGCATCAGTTTCCATCCATCCATCTATCCATCCATCCATCCATCCATCCATCCATCCATCCATCCATCCATCCATTTTCGAGAAGCTTTCCAATAAGCCATGGTAGGAGTCAGGTGAAGAGATGATAGCTTCTTGAGTTCCCAGCAGGCCCTTAGGGTGCAAGGCATTGGCTTGGAAGGGAGGTGGTGTGCAGGGCTGTTGGGTAGAGAAGGTCCTACCCAGGCTTGCACCCTGTCTGCTGTAAAGTTGCAAAGCCAGCTAGCATTCTAGCACTACAAAGAACTAACCAGAGATAGAAATCATGATGTCATGGGGAGCAAGTAGTGTGCCCAGTGAACAAAATTTGAAAATTCAGGAGGGTGAAGAGTGTCCCTTTTACTTTTTTCTGCTTCTCAAGATTAATACTTTCATCTGAGCCACTCAGAAGATATCTAAGCTTGTGGGAACATGTAGTTTTGTTCTTATTGTTACCTTTAAAATTTTTTTAAATTTAATCTTTTGGGTTTTTTTTTTTTTGAAACGGGATCTTATATAACTCAGGCTGGCTTCAAACTGACTGTGTAGTTGAGGATGACCTTAAAATCTGGATTCTCCTACTTCTACCCCTCAAATTGTTTTTAAAATGTAAGACACAATATATCCCTGCCTCCTGCCTCACCTACCTCTTCCTGGTTTCTCCTTCCTCCCACTCCCCACTCCTTCTCCTCCCCACCCTGCCATTGAACTTTGTTTTTAAGTATTCTTATCAACATCGAATATTTTTGCATTGGTTAGAATCTCAGGACAGTGACTGGTGACGTTAGGGACAATATAGGTGGTGAACAAAACCCATGGCTTCTGACCCTTAAAAAGCATATTACCAAAGCAGAATGTGATAGTGCACACCTGTGATTTTTGCACATGGGTGGTAGAGGCTGGAAGGTTTGAAGTTCAATGTCATTCTCAGCTACATAATGAATTTAGGCCAGCCTGGGCTATGTGAGACCCTGCCCTAAATGACAACAACAATAACAACACCAAAAACAATTCCTCAAATGGAAAAGCAACCCCTACCCAGAGGGGGTGAAAAACAACTGGGCCATGGTGGCACATGCCTTTAATCTCGGCATTTAGGAGGCAGAAGCAGGTGGATCTCTGAGTTCCAGGCCAGCCAGGACTACACAGAGAAACACTGTTTCAAAAAATAAACAAACAAACAGGGCCGGGGAGCAGTAAATGTATACCAGTTAAATTCAGCAGGCGTTTAAAGAAGAGGAGAGTAGGAGTGACCAGAGTGACACTGAAATGAAATAAACATGATTGGGACTTAAAACGAGCCCAGTCTTGGAGAGGGTGGGTCAGAGGAGCTGATGGGCCTAAATAAGAGGCGAGCAAGTGGGCAGGGATTAATCTTTCTACAGGATGGAGTGGCCACATAGGTGGGCTGGTGGTGGCTCTGTGTGGATATTACACAGAGATGGCACAGGGTGGTACTTTCCTTTTTTGCAGTATGGGATTGTACCCAGGGTTTTACATGTACTAGGCAAGCTCTCTACCTGTGGTCACACTCTCAGCCTTGGATTGTGTTTTAATATTTATCCATCAACTATTATGTATATGTATGTGCTTGAATTAATGTATGTGCCCTGTGCTTGTAGGAGCCTATTGAGACCAAAAGAGGGTGTCGGATCTCTGAAGTTATGGGTGGTTGTGAGCTGTCCTGTGGGTGCCGGGGACTGAACCTGAGTCTTCTATAAGAGCATAGGCACTCTAAACAGCTGAGCCAGCTTCCGTGTATGTTTCTTGACTCTTATTTTGGGTAAAGGATAACGACTTTATAACATTCTGATCTCCCTCTGTGCTTCTGTTTCAGGAGAACTATGAGCAGATGAAAGCTCTAGTGAGTCAACTTCATGAACGAGCCCAGTATGTGAGACTAGGTAAGCTCTGTCTGTCAGTCTGTCTGTCTGTCTGTCTGTCTTATAGGATAATATGGACCTCAGTTTACATATTCTCAAGTAACTTGGTAGATGATGGTGTCATGTCACCATGGCAATAGGTTGGGTAGCACTTTAAATGGAATTGTCTCTAGAGAAGCAGGGTTTTGGCTCAGTGGTGGTGTGCATGCTTTAGCGTAACCCTCTGAGTTTGATTCCCAGCATGTCCACCTCTCTGCTCCAGAAAAGAGTAAACAAAGGCATAGATTAGTACACTGTGTCTAGAAAAAGAATGCACACACTTGTTTTGTTGGAAGAGGTAAGAACTCCTTGGTTGCACCCATTATCAGTTGGTTTGGTCAGTTGAGGGTTTCCTGGGCCCTTAGGACAGATGGCTCTGAATCAAGAGGGATCTACAGTCCTACAGTGTGGACTGGCTGAAGGTGGTGGGCTCTGGAGAGCTGCAGGGAAAGGCTGCTCTCCATCAGGAGACCGAGCAGGCCTGCAGGGGAGAGGGGATGGGAGAGAGGATGACTTTGGCCTTCACAGTGGCCTTGAATTGTTCTGCCATGAAAATTGCATGCCTATAATCCCAGCACTCAGAAGGCAGAGGCTGGAGGATCTCTGTGAGTCTCCAGAGCGAGTTCCAGGACAGGCTCCAAAGCTACAGAGAAACCCTGTCTCGAAAAACAAACAAACAAACAAAAAAGTGGACATTATATTAATTTATGTTAACTTGTTAACTATTAAACCATATTAAAATATACTTATAGAAAATTTGGAAAATGAAGAAGTATCAAGGAAAAAAATCAGCCATAAATCCCTCTAAATATCCATTGTTAGCACACCTTTGGGTAACTCCACAATCACTTTAGTAGCAATATGTGTTTGTGCTTTTGTGCTCTTTGGGTTTTTTTTTTTTTGCATGTTGGTCTGGACATTTCTTTGTAGTTTGGCTCTGAGTGCTGTAGACTGACTATAGTTAGGGAATGTTACTTGTCCCCTTCACCCTTTTAGTTTTTCGTTTTTTTTTTTTTTCTTTTTCCTTCTCATTGTAGAATTGAGACTTCTGACTTAGCTTAATGCAGCTTCTGATAGCGTTTTTTTCAGACAGGAGGAGGGGCAAGTATTTGGGGTTTTTCTTAGGTAATTTCATTAGTGAGAACATGGCATTTGCAAGACTGGGTATTTTGGGTGACGTCTGGCTTCTTTCCTATTTTCTCTCCTCTCCCACATCCTTGAAGGTTGGTAGGTTTCTTCTCTGGCTTTACTGTCTTTGATCCTCCCCCTCCGCCCCCACTGCCACACAGGCACCTTTTTAAACCTGTTGAGCCCAGCGGATTACAGTGACTGGATCTCTTCTGTAGGCAGAGAATGGATTATCCCTGTGGTGCTTTCATAATGGCCAGAACCAAGTATTTTGATTAATCAAAATACATTAATCAAAGGGCTGTAAGTGTTTTGATAAACTTAGAAGTGCTTTGTTTTTATCCCGGGGAATATCTTTATGGAAGGAAACATCTACAGATGGCTTTGGTGGTTGAGGCAGGGAGTTTTTGTGTGATCAGCAGTGAGTGTTCCGTGGCTGAAGGGACAGTAGAGAAAAACCAATGAGTGCAGAAGCAGACAGCAGTCCTGACTGGCCCCTGGCAGGCAGGCAGCCTATGAAAGATGCTGGAACCCTGCTGGAAAGTGTTTCCTGGTTTCAGGGATGCTAACATGTGAACATATGCATATCTTAGAATCAGTGTGATTTGATGGATTGCACACAACAAGTGCTTAATAAAAACGGCTTTAATGGAAATTTCAAGTTCTTCCATCACAAAGTCTGTCAGAATGAGTTTTTGGGTTTTTTCTTTTTTTGGGGGCGGGTGGTGATTCAAGACAGGGTTTCACTGTGTAGTCCTGGCTGTCCTGGAACTCACTCTGTAGACCAGGCTGCCCTAGAACTCACAGAATCCACCTGCCTCTGCCTCCCAAGTACGGGATTAAAGGCCTGCACCACCACTGCTCAGTGAGAATGAGTTTTGTTTGTTTGTTAATTTATATAAAAATGTAATCTTATAGCTCAGGCTAGTCTGGAACAATCCCACTTCAGCTTTTGAAGTATTGGGACTCCAGGTGTGAACTACCTCATCTAGCCAACATAAAATTTTAAGAAGAATCTTTGGAAAACTAAGGTGTTCCATTGTGGTGTTATATGGTTTTAGCTTCTATAGAGAAGCCAGGCATGGGAGAATATGCCAGTAATCCTAACACGGGAAGTAGGAGCAGGAGGATGCAGAGTTCATGGGTAGCCATGGTTCTGCAGCAAATTGGAGACCAGGCAAGCTGCATGAGACCCTGTCTTGAAAACTAAACACACACACACACACACACACACACACACACACACACACACACACACACACACACACACACACACACACAGAGAGACGCTTCATTCTGTGCTCATCGAGTCTGCACCAAAGAGAAATCACCTGTGGCTCCTTATGAAACCAGAATATAACCAGCTGCTCCAACAGCCTGAGTCAGACTCCAGAAAGAATGGAGAAGAAGGTTTACCGTCTTAAGTATCCTTTTTATCTCCCTGTCGCTGTCATTTACCTCCCACTTTTGGCTCTTCAACTGCTGGCCCCCTAATGAGCACTTAAGTCACCTACTTTCTAAAAGTTGTTGCCCAAGTCTTGCTTTTGTTACTTTTATTTAAAAATCACATGGGCGGTCCTTTTGTTTATTTTTAAATATTGAAGTAATTTAGCGTACCATAAGCTGCCTTAAAGTATGTGAAGCATTTTGACCCATGTACCAACACCAGAATCAAGGTAGCATCCTCTAGAACTTCTGCTCTTTATAATGCCTTCATCCATTTTCCCCACCCCTAAACACACCTCCTTAGGACTTGGCCAGTAGGTGGGAGGAGATCATACTACCTTGTGTGCATACTAACTCATTTTGAAAGAAGAAATAACTTGTGATATAATTTTCTTGTGATATAAAATCTAGAAGTAGATTTAAGAATTTTCTGTGTACCTCTTAAGAAGAAAAAAGGATTCCTCTTGCAGCCAAGATCCCTGATTTGAAAAATAAGGCTGTATTTGGAAGCTTGTTTGAAATAGATATGAACATAATTTCTTACCTTCATCAACACAGAAATAGTGCCCTTAAATTGTTAACTACTTTATTAGACAAAGTTAAGATACTTTTGGGGGCAGTAGTAAAAAGCATTTTCTGGCAGCTTGATGCTTCTTACACCCCTGCTGTGGCTTGTGCAGGGCCACAGGTGGAGGGACACTCAGGTCACAGGTTTCTTGACTTGCAGGTTGGATGGTGAGGCTTGGGTAATGGAGTCAGAGCTAGTTTGATGAGCAGATGTTTATTAGGAAAGCACTCACTCGGCGGAGTCAGTCTTGTACAACCAGACGGGTGAGGAAACAGAGAGAGCCACATATTTAAAGTCTTGCTACGTCACTAGTGTGCTTGGTCAGCATCACTTGTGCCAGCCCCCAAGTGGGTGTGGACTGCTTCACCTGGGCCAGCCCTCAAGAGGGCGTGGCCAGCATTTCCTTCTACACTCATGTGCAGACTTAATGGTACCTTTAGGCAAGTTTGCCCATGTCAAGTGTGGAGGGGATTTCCAAAGCTAGACGTTTACCTGGTCCAAAGGCAAAACGGGGATGTTCACACGCACAACATGGTTCATGTATATGTGGTAGTATTTAGTACATGTGGGGCAATGAGATGATATTGAAGTGTGTGAATTCTAATAGCATGTCTTCCCTTTAAACAGTGACTAGTGAATTCAGGACATGTATGATATATACTCCAAGATCAGGGATAGATTAGTGTATGTGTATGCACATGTACATATGGTATATGTATTTGTACATATGTGGGCATGTGTGGTGGTGGGGAGATGGTGCACATGAATATTTGTGTGTGGAGGCCAGAGGTTAACATTGTCCTTTTCTTTGTTACTCTCCACCTTCGTTTTTGAGACAGGGTCTTCCGCTCAACCTGGAGTCCATCAGTTCAGGTGATGAACTGGTTATCTTGCCAGTGAGCTCCAGGTTGTGCCAGCCCATTGGTGCTAGGATTAGAGGTCAAGCTACTGTGCCTGGCTTTTACACAGATGCTGGGGATCCAAACTCAAGTCCTAATGCTTTCATGGCATGAACTTATTGATTGAACTATCTTCCCAGATCAGAATGTGTGTGTGTGTGTGTGTGTGTGTGTGTGTGTATGTGCGTGTATTTATGCATATGTTATAAAACTTCAGCTTATTTCCTGCAGAAAATTGACATTTGGTATATCAAATGATATACCAAAATGAAATATAAATATACCAATATAAAAAATAATTAGCCCTTTCTCACAGGGTATGCTGAATCTTTTGTATTTTTCATTTTATTATTTATTTGTTTATTTATTTTTTTTTTTTTGAGACAGGGTTCCTTTGTGTAGTACTGACTGTCCTGGAACTCTCTGTAGACCAGGCTAACTTCCAACTCAGAGATCTACCTGCCTCTGCCTCCCACATGCTGGGATTAAAGGCACCATTACGTGGCCTGCCAAACCTTTTTTGAAGTGCCATGTTGAAGTGGAACATTGTTTGTGTTCCTAGCATGCGGTGAACTGGAGGCCTAGCTCATGTCTATCTGTGCTAATGTAACCATGCTTTTATTGCAGGAGGCAGTGAGAAAGCCCGGGCCCGGCACACATCAAGAGGAAAACTGTTACCCAGAGACAGAATTGACAATCTCCTAGACCCAGGGTTGGTACTAGCGCCTGTTCCCTCATCGTGTCCTCTGTTCTGCTGGACAGCCCCATCAACAAATGGTTTTAAATTGGGGTTCTTATAGGATTCAAAGAGCACCACACATTTATTGAGAGAATGGGACAAATGAAACAGGGAATGACACTGATAGACACCTCTGCCCTGCTGGGGTTCCCATAAGGTCAGAGGGAGATAGGAAATGAGTGGAAAGCATGTTGAATTGTATAGTATACTAGAAAGAGTCATGTGTGGGAAGAAGACACCAGTGCAAAAGTGCTGCAGTGAGACAGTGGTGGGTGTGTTTGGGCAGTGTCCAGGAAGCCAGTGTAGTTGAAGCAATGGTGTGGAGGGGAGATTAGTAGGGGGTGGGCTCTGATTCTGGAGGGCCTTTGTCCGCTATTGGTTCTGACTCTCAGAAAAAGAGGGAACTACAGTAGGGATTAAACAGGACTTGCTGAGTTTCTAAGTCACTTGTTGTGTGATGTGACATTTATGGGACTAGGCCCATAGGATTATATTGCCTGGTGACATTGCACTCTCTTAGAGTTTGTGTACATGTAGTCTTGTTTTGTCACTTTTCTTGTGAGTGACAAAGTCACTCTCTGGATCGTATCATGAAGTGTGACACGTGACTCTTTAAAGACGCTGCTCTTCTGGCTGCTGTGCTGGGCGTGGACTGTGAGCAGCACCGGTGGCTCAGGTGGCAGGATGGAGGGGCAAGGGTGTCAAAGAATTCTGTGTGTATTACAGTAGAGTTGACCTGCTGGATCTCCTGCAGGATAGATCATGGGGTACAAGGGAAAAGGTGGGTGTATGTTCGGGATATTTTTTCTTTCCTTTTTGGCTTTTGTATTTTAAGATAGGGTCTCATGTATCTGATTTCAAAATCACCGAATAGCTGAGGATCTTGAACTCCCCGGATCCCCCACTTTGGAAGCATTACGGATTAAACTTAGGGCTTCACCCAATCTAAGCAAGACCGCTGTCACTGAGATAACAGCCCAACAGTGAACTTCTGACCCTCCCTCCTCTGTCTCCCTAGGGATGGCACTATGTATAGGTGTGCACCACCACACTTGGTATATGTAGTGCTGGGCATTGAACCCAGGGCTTTGTGTGTGCAAGGTAAGAACTGTCCCAGCTGGGCTATGTCTCTAGCCCACCAAGTTTTTTTTTCTTATGACATCTCTATTTGGGTGAGCGCAGATGCCTGTGTGTCATGGCACATGTGTGGAAGTCAGGGGACAGCTCTCAGGAGTCACTTCAGCATTCTCTTATATGATCCAGGGATCAAACCCAAATTGTCTACTAGATGAACCTCTTCACAGCCCCCAGAATATATTCTTTTAGCTCATTTTTAGGCAGATGTGTATCAGGCACCTGCATTAGAAAAACAAAAGACAAGCAATCATGCCACATCCAGCATTCTGGGCCGCTTTCTCCCAGTTGTGTCTTGAACACATGTGTGAGTGGAAGGTAGACAGCACAGTGATGGATAAGAGCTTAGTACCTGGGGACAGATTGCTTCTGGGAATCCCAGATCTGCCATTTGCTACTTGTGTGTCCATAGACTAGCGACTGGATTTTGGTTTCCTCATTAGCGAATGAGTTAGTGTTTATGAAGCCCATAGAAGAGAGCCAGGCACAAGGTAAATGTCCCGTCATTCCCTTTCTATGGTAATATACACATTTGCATAGCACTTTAACAATAAGTTCCAGTATTTTATAGTAGCTCATTAGCTAAATTACTATGACATTCTTGTCAGGTCTTATTTTAGAAATCTTGCAGATTTTATGTGTAACATGCATATTTGAAATATCACCCAGTCCAAGCAGTGGTGTCGAACGCCCATGATCCCAGCATTTGGGAAGCAGAGGCAGGTGGATCTCTGTAAGTTCGAGACCAGCCTGGTCTACAAGAGCTTTTTCCAGGGCAGTCTCCAAAGCCAGAGAAACCCTCTCTTGAAAAACCAAAAAAAAAAAAAAGAAAAGAAAAAGAAAAGAAAAAGAAAAAAAGAAATACATCTTTCCATTCTTATGTGTAACTTTTTAAGTACGGTTACTTAATTTGGACAACATTCTTTCTTCCCTTTAGGTCTCCCTTTCTGGAATTCTCCCAGTTTGCAGGTTACCAGTTATATGGTGACGAGGAAGTCCCTGCAGGGGGCATCATTACAGGCATTGGACGAGTGTCAGGGTGAGTATTCCACCTGTGCTCGATTGTGAGGGGCAGGAATTGTGAATGCAGGCATCTGCCACTCACCCTGCATGTTGGCAGATAAGCTTCGTGCTCTTTAAGACTTGAGTGTCTCAGTTATGTATTAGGTTCATTTGTGGAGCTGTAGAGACCACAAACCGAAGGGAGAAAAGGAAAAATCAACCAGAGTTTCTGGATTCGATTTAGACTTCCCTGCTTCACCCAGGTGTGGACTTTTTTTTTTTTTAATTAAAAAGTTTTTTTTTTTCCCACAATCTATTTTTGATCATATTCTTTCCCTTTGCCTTACCCTTCCCAGGTCCTCCCCACCTCTCTACCCATACAACTTCATGTTTTTTTCTCTCTTTCAAAAAAAAAAAAAAAAGAATAGAAAAAACAGACAAACTGAAACAAAAACAAAACAAAACAAAACAAAACAACAATAACAACAAAAATCGCTAAAGCTAGGTGTGGTGGGGCATGTCTGTAATCCCAGTTCACAGGGTGGACAGCTCTCTTGAGTTTGAGACCAGCCTGGTCTACATAGTGAGTTCCAGAATAGCCAGGGCTGTGTAGAGAAACCCCATCCCAAAAATTAAAAAAAAGAAAAGAAAAAGAAAATCAGTGAGACAAAAATCTGTTCGGAAGAGGAGGCCGAAAGGTTGTATGAGCCGGAGGTGGTGGATGGCTCCAAGGAAATATCTTCTTTCAGACATGACAGGACTGGCACACATGTGATCTCACAGAGACTGACACCACGCACAAGACCAAATGAAATCCCAGCACTGAGAAAGGGAAGGGGGCACAAAGTCCCCCGAAACCAGGAAACTAATTACAATTGATACCTGCTTCGAAATGGAGAATAAATCTTCCCTGTTAGCATGCTGAGTTTTCAGCAGCTCTCTGTCTAATCTCTTGCACCGTTTAAAGGAGCAGGTAGGTGTCTCTTGTGTCCCCAGGCAGCATCACCATGACTTGGGACTGGTTAGAACAGCAGGCTAAGTGCTAAGTCATCCCTGTGATGTGTGTTTTAACAAGTCTTGTAGGTTTTCTGATGCTGATGTTAGAAACGGTTAGACGCTGGGAATCTAGTCTGCCCAGTGTTAAGTGTGGTGTTGAAGCTATTACATCGGTTCTTTGCTGGGGACTGTGTGAGCTCCTCTTGATCTCTACTATAGCTGTGTGAGAGAGTGGCTGTAATTATCATCTCGTGCTGAGAAGGACATAGTCCCAGAGAGGCAAATACCTTGTCCCAAATCAAGGGAACTGGGAAGCCTGCCTTTGGTCTTTGTGACCTTTCCTGGAGCAGTTGTCATCAGCTCAAGAGGCTGGTTTGTGGCACATGTTCCTCAACCCCATGACCATGACTTGAGGAGAGGTGAACATATAGCCATGATAAACATATCACCAGTCACCATACTCACCGCTTGACTTAACTCCTGTCTTTACCTTTTGGTCTCTTTGCTTAATGTTTACCAGTGTGCAGGCAGATTTTCCCTAGGGGAGTCTTCTGGGACATTTAAAAATAATCTTTCAAAAAGAATGAAAGCTCATTCAAAATTAAACTAAATTCCTCTATCATGGAAATCCACAATTAAGTAGAATATTCTTTATCACATTCTTTTCTGCTTAGTCCTAGTGACTGTTAACACCTAGAAACATGCTCTCCCACTATTTTCCCACACACACCCATTCATTATACTATTGTCTTCCTATGAAACAGCTGCCATCTTAGTTTGATCAGCTGTCTTGCTGGAGACCTCCCAGTCAGAGCTGATTGAGACTGTTGGCTCTCTCTCAGGGGTGGTGGGTGGGTCACCAGACTGTCCCCTGAGACTCCAGCAGCTCCTCTCAGCCTGTTGATTGCAAGCACAGGTGCTAGAATAAAGGCCAGGGGTTGTCAACTGAAAGATTCGGCTGTGGGGAAGCATCACCCATGCTGGGTGAAGACTTCAGTATGACTTCTTTGGGTCACCCACTACTCCTGCAAGTAGTCACTCACCAAGGCCAGTAAACTCATTGGTTCCCTAGGATGTGCTTTAGTGGAATTACACTTTGGTTCTTCATTGGGACCTTTTAAGGAAGGAGTGGGTAGATGTTTACTTCTCCTTGGTGAAAGAATGCTAGAAACAGATACAGTCTGACAACTGTGTCTGAGAATATCAGTGCTGATACATAAACTATGCTGTCTTGAGTTGTTCTCCCTGGATGTCGGTATCCAGGGATCAATATCTTGAATATAGATTTCTCCCAGACAAGCAAATGGGAGGGAAGATGATGTATGAGTTGACTACAGCCACTCTAGTATGAGGTGCCAGGACTGGGAAAATTCCACTCATTTCTTAAATGTGGTTTGTGTCCTTTACGTAGAGAGTTTGGCCGAACATTATACTGTCAGTACTCTTCTTGTGGTGAGCACAGATGTCTGGTTTTGCTCAAGACTGCTTTGAGCAGAAAACAGACATTGTAGGCCTTCTTTTCTGCTTAGTCTAGGCCTCAGAGCTCAAACAGTTAGCACAGCTCTTCCTGGTCCTGCCTGGTTGTGTTGGCTCTCAAACCCAGAGGCAAAGGGGGCTGCAGGTGGCTGCAGCCGACAGAGAAGGCGTGGGGTTTATGCTGCAGCCTGCTGGTTGCTCAGCCACAGCAGGAACACTAAACAGGAAGGCCTGCCTGGTTCATGTGTCTCTGGGGTGTGCTGCTTGAACCATGTGGCTTAAAAACAGAAGCCGTGCTGTGTGTTGTTGTCTCACGCCTTTAATCCCAGCACTTGGGAGGCAGAGGCAGGCGGATCTCTATGAGTTCGAGACCACCTGGTCTACAAGAGCTAGTTCCAGGACAGCCTCCAAAGCTACAGAGAAACCCTGTCTTGAAAAACAAAAACAAAAACAAAAAACAAAAAACAACAAACAAAACAACAACAACAAAAAACAGAAGCAGTTTCTAAAAGAAAGTTTAATTCTAGTACCAAATAATGAGTGCTGGATGGGCAAAGCCACAGCAGATGCACATTACAGTATTTTTGTGAACTGAGTTTATTTCTCTTTCTGTGACATGTGATTATAGATATATGCCACCCTGCCAGTTGTATGTGACACTGGGAATCCAGCTTAGGCCTTGAAGTGTATCATGTAATATTCTCCCAGCTAATCCATATTCACAGCCCTTTGTGTAATGCTATTTAAAATCTGGGTTTATTGTGACATCAAACAACATTATTTTAGAAAGATTGTGTGTGTGTGTGTGTGTGTGTGTGTGTGTGGTTTCTTTGTTTCCTATGGTTGGAATAGTAAAGAACACTGTTTTTCTTGTGGTGCCGGAGTTTGAACTCCATGCTGTGTACATTCAGGGCAACTGAGCTATATCCTCAGACCTTTTTTTTTTTTTTTAAGACAGGGTTTTACTGTCTTAAATAAAATCTTTTTTTTTTTTTTTTTTAAAAAAAAAAGGAACCAACAAGAACCTTACTGAACAGTGGCCTCGGTTAACATCTCAATCCCAATGGCTCTTTAAAAAATCAAATGTGAATGTGTAATCTTGTTAAGTAATCATTTTCTATTGAATTAACAAATGTGAACCATGATTAAAGCTTGGTTTTACAGCAAGAGGCCATCAACTGGAGAGAGGCATTTAGTGATGTGCACTAGAAGTTGAAGGCCATATTGCATGCTCTAGTTATAACGAGCTTAATTGCCTTTAATTTTGCAGAAATCTCATAGTCTCTTGGCATTTCTGCCTTTCAGAGTAGAATGCATGATTGTGGCTAACGATGCCACCGTCAAAGGAGGCACCTACTACCCAGTGACTGTGAAGAAGCACATCCGGGCACAAGAGATAGCCCTGCAGAACAGGCTCCCATGCATCTATCTGGGCAAGTCACAAGTGCACTGTGGACTGTGTTAGCTGGGAAAATGGAAGACCGTGTAGAAGGCTGTATGGATGACATCATTACTGGGTGTTTTAAAACACTGCTGGTTCCTCCTGAGCTAGAAGGGAATATAGTGTTTGCTGAGAACTGTGGGGGAAGGTTACTAAGAACTGCCCATAGTACCACATAGGTAAATTAACAGTTTGTCATGTGCTAGCTCTTCCCCTGGATAGCTTATTTTTCTGTTAACTATAATTAACTGGAACTATTAAAAAATAGCTAATATTTATGAATTTCTTGAGGGTCAGGCACTGTGTTAAATTCTTGAACGTTACATAACTTGAATAGATTGTAATTTAAGGTACACTTGATTTCCAGAGAAAGTCAATCTTCATTTGAGAGTAAACTACATTTGCATTAAAGGCTGTTTTGAACAGATTCTAAAAGCAAAGCAATTTAGAATTGGCAGCTTTTGGATACTGGTTTAGTCTGCCAAAAACCCTAGCACATGCTATTCATTTGTAAACATTTGAACAGGTCATAATAGAGATACTTGTTTTTTTCTTTTTCTGGGAAAGTGAATTTGCCTGGTTGACTCACAGTATGAATTTCTTTGCACACATAGAAAACAGCAAATGAAGGCAAACTGCTTTCAGGCACCTGCCAGTCACTACAGGGGAGGTATACTTAGGAATATTAGCATTGTCTCTGTCTTCAGGGATGTCATATTTAATGGCAGACAGAATACAAAATAATAAATAATAAAAGGCAATAATTATAGGCAATAATAGTAGATGTAGAATTAGTAGAATTAGTTAATTTCTAATTCTTTTCTTTTCTTTCTTTTTTCTTTTTTTTTTTTTTTTTTTTTTTTTTTTGAGACATGGTCTATGTAGCCTTGGCTGGCTTGGAACTCTCAGAGATCCTCCAGCCTCTACCTCCTGAGTGCTAGGATTATGAAGGTGTGCACCACCACACCTAGATCGTATTTTTCTTTTTAACATTTATTCTGTACACTCAGAATAGAGATGCTGGACTAAAGGCTTTTTACACTCATAATTTTGTGTCCTCCTCATAGCTATATGAAATTGCTTCTGTTGTTTATTTCATAGCTAAGGAAGCTAGAGGTGTTTAGAATGGCCAGAAAACACACCTCTGATCTTGTATCATCACACAGCTATGAAATAAGGATCTCTGCTTTGAGACAAAAGTCTCCCTGTGTAACCCAAGCTAGCTTCACATGCCTGGCCATCCTGCGTGATAGCAGGCACTGTTGTCCATTACTTAAATCTTTAGTAAAACTAATCTTAATGCTTAGGAAGCTGAGGCAGGAGGATCACAGCATGAGTCATACAGCTAAATCACTTAAAGAAAAAAAATCTTGAACCCAGATAAATAAAAACAAGAGAAATAATATAATAAAGCAACATACAAATTACCCATTAATCCTTTAATGGTTCCTTAGTCTAGGAAGATGCGTTTTCAGTTCCACTGGAGAATTCATGGTGTCTTTGGGTCTTTGGCTGCTCTTGAAGGGACAGAGTGTCCTGAGCAGTTCATGTGGAGTTTTGATGGAAGGTTGGAAAGCCTAATTAATATGTTGGGAGGAAACGTTGGGTTATGTTGGTGGGTCCAAAATCTAGAACACATTTGCGGGAGGATCTGATTAACTGTGGCCATTTGTTAGCTGTGCTCATTTCTCTCCTTTTCCTCATGCAGTTGACTCAGGAGGGGCCAACTTACCTCGGCAAGCCGACACCTTTCCAGATCGGGACCATTTTGGCCGTATATTCTATAATCAAGCAATTATGTCTTCTAAAAATATCACACAGGTAATTGCTCATTAGTCAAATATGTGTTTGGTTGTTTGTTTAAAAAAAAAACTTCAGATGTCATTTCTATTACAAAATGATGAATTAAAAATAAAGCAGAATTTGCTCAGGTGAGACAGCTCAAAGAAATAAATACTCTTGCCACCAAGCCTGGTGACTTGAGTTCCAGCTCTGGGAATCTGCAGGTGGAAGGAAAGACAGACTCTCTCTTAAGGGTTTGTCTCTACCTGCGTTTGCACGGGGTGGCATCTTACTCCCTGCCACACACAAAATAAATAAGTAAATGTAATGAAATTAAAAACAAAAAACAGAATTGAATATGCAATGTAGGAAGGTTTTATAACATTGTCTTCAGTTTGAACTTTTACTAATTGCAGGCATGTTCCAGGATTATAATGAGTTTTAATTACCTAGGGAAAACTAGTTTGAAAAGAAAGTCATTTTTTTTTTTTATGAATGATCTATTAGAACAGGGGAAACTTTACCGTATGGGTAAAGAGCTACATAGAGATATATTCACACTAACATTGCTTATGAGAGCAAAAGACAATGAACTCATGGGCATCTTTGGAAGATTCATCATGGTGTTCTGCCGTTAAAACCAATGAGCTAGAATGCATGCATCAATAAATAAACCCCAAAGGTGTATTGAGAAAAAGCTATAAGGTAAATGTAGAGCCAGTGCCCATGGGTGTGACAATTGGATGCATGAAGCCTCACTGTGTCATGCTTGTGTGTAAGTGTGCTTGGAGAATGTCACACTTAGCTATAAACAGTGTGGCCACTATAGGAAGGAAGGAGTGAAAAGGGGTCATTCAAGAGGATTATGGGGACTTAAGTTATTATCAGAACTATTTTATCTCCTTGACATCCTCAGAGTGTATGAATATAAAGTCATTATAAAGGGTCTTGTTAGATGTAATTACCTAAAGGACTGTGAGATGAGATGAAATGCTTCTAGACTCCCTAGATGGGCCTGAAATCAATGGTTAAGTGTCCTGTTGAGGCAGAGTAGACACAGGCATCCAGAGTAGACAACCAACTGCACAAGTTGTCCTCTGACTTTAGTGCACGCATGCACGTGTACACTCTCTCTCTCTCTCTCTCTCTCTCTCTCTGTTCTGTGATTACAGACCTTTTTTTTTTTTTTAATTAAGGCTTTATTTGCAGGGGAGCAGGATTTTAATCAAACAAGTATACAACATTCTGCTTCCATGTATATCTGCACCAGCAGAGGGCACCAGATCTCATAACGGATGGTTGTGAACCACCATGTGGTTGCTGGGAATTGAACTCAGGACCCTTGGAAGGGCAGTTGGTGCTCTCTCCAGCCCGGATTACAGTCTTCTTAAGGGTGACTAGAGACCAGGGTTTTCATTCCTGGCTCCCTACCCTCTAAACCTCCCCCCACTCCAGAGGCCTCTCACTGTGCAGCTTCTTTTGTGTCAACTTTTATTTCTTTCCTCAAATTCTTCAGCTTCACACTGAGTTCCCTTATTCCTCTTCCTTTTTTCATTCTATCCGCCCAATCCCACCAAGAACCTGTCCTCAGTAACTGAATAAAATTTCAGGTCATTGCCTGTCCTCTGGTGTGGGCCTTCGGCCTTCCACATCTCTGTTTCCAACCCTCAGGATTCTACTGTCTCTGTAGGTTTTCTGCTAATGCCTCAGAGTGAAATAGAAATGTGTGTGTGTGTGTGTGTGTGTGTGTGTGTGTGTGTGTGTGTGTGTGTGTGTGTGTGTGGTTTCTGCCCCTGGTTCCTGGTTAGGAAAAGCTTGGGTTCCCATATTTGGTCTCTATCCTGTTCCTAAGACACAACTCCTAAGACCCTGGTAGATAAGGATGCCAGGAACATCTTTTGTTTTACCGTTTGGTCTTTGATGCCTGGTGCAAAGCTGCTAAATCCCTCGGACTTTCCTGGGCAATTTCCTTTCTTCTAATGAGGTAACTCCTGATGGAGGTTGGCAACCAGAAAGACCATGCCATGATCAGAAGCTTGATGCCTTCAGCCCCCCCCCCCCCCCCCCCCGCCCCCATCTTCTGGAGGAGAGGGCCTGGGAATAAAGATGATCCCTCATGCCTGCATGATGAAGCCCCTATTCAAATCCCTCCTGCAAACCTCTATGGGGCTTTCAAGATCTTCCCACTATTTATACACATCTGAGTGCTGGGAGAGTGGCAAATCTCAGCTCCATAGAGACGGGGCCCACCTGTGTACCATCATCTGGCTGTTCTCTGTAGCCTTTGTTAACTAACTAGCGGAAGGAAAGCATTTTGCTTGAGTTCTATGGGCCATTCTAGCATATTGAATGCAAGGATGAGGAGTAGTGGTTTATGGTTAGGCAGCCTGAAGCTGGTGCGTCTGCCGGTGTTTAGTATTTGAAGTGGGAGCAGTCTGGTAGGAGCTGGTGCTATCTCCAGATGGTGTCAAAACTGAATTGGATAAGGGGACACCTCGCTGGTATCCAGGATTCGGACTGATTACTTGGTGTGGGAGGAACACCCTCCCTCATCTGATGGCAGAAGTGTTCAGTGACTGTATGAGAGAGCAGGCAAAACACGGTGTTCTAGGCTCTTTTGGCTCAGCCAGACCTGAGCACATCACCATCTCCTGCTTGTCTGCTCGCTGCTGTCTTCCGATTACTTTATATGTATCTGAGTGTTTGCAGATGTCTGTGTGTGTACCACCTGCATGCCTGGTGCCTCTGGAGGCTAGAGGGTATCAGGTGCCCAGAAACTAGCGTTACAGATGGCTATGAGCTGCCTTGTGAGTGCCAGGAACCAAACACAGGTTCTCCTCAAGAGCAGTGTGTGTTCTTACCATGGAACCATCTCTCAAATTCCCATCTTCCTTTCCTGTTGTGGGATTGGTGCTTAGATGTCAGCCTTGATTCTTTGCTTTTCCCCTTACTTAAACTTTTATAGGTTCAAATATTGATCTTTTTCATTCTTTGAATTTACACAGATATTCTTAACTCTTCTCTCTAGATAGGTCCTGGCTGATTTCTCATACTTTATTGGTTCTTCTGAGTAGAGCAATAGCAGATGAATTTTTGTCTTTGAAAATTTCTCTGAGGTGGAACATGCTAATATTTATTAAAAGATGATCTCCTTGTAACTGTTAAAGCAAATGCCAACATATTAACTGGTTTTCTCCCCTTTCTCCCTCCTCCCCTCTTCCTGTCTCTTTCCATCCCATCTTTCCCAATGCTGAGCAACAAATCCAAGTCCTCATGCCATACCAGTGAGCCACATACCCAGCCCCTTTCTTATATTTTGTCATTTAAAATTGTGGCTTAGAGTGGTTAAAAGCATCTTTAATAACCTATTATATAAGCCAGCTGTCTGCAGTACTATGCCTTGGATGTGGCTTGTCCCCTGAGGAGTTTTTAGAAGCCTAGTCTTCAGAGTGACAGTGCTGAAGTGGTAGACCTTTAACAGGTGGGTCTAGTGGAAGTTGGGTCGGTCATAGAGCACTGCCCCCAGAAGGGATTAATGCAGGATTTTGGGGGTGGGTTAATTCCTTCGAGAGTGTGTTTTATATTTTATATTATTAAAGTATGAACATGGGCCCTTCTGGTCTCTTGTGTCTTAGCTTGTCATATGACCTATCTTCCTGTCACATGTTTCTGCCATGATGCTACCTGCCACCTGACATACTGTAATGTAGTTAGAAAGTCCTTACCAGGGGCTGGAGAGATGGCTCAGAGGTTAAGAGCAATGACTACTCTTCCAGAGGACCTGGGTTCAATTCCCAGTACCCACATGGCAGCTCACAACTGTCTGTAACTCGGACATCCTCACACAGACGTATATACAGGCAAAACACCAATGCACATTAAATAAATAAATAAATAAATAAATAAATAAATAAATAAATAAATGGGGTATCTGATCTTTCACCCTCTACAACCAAATGTATCAAATAGATCATTTTTAATATGTAAAATATCCAGTCTCAGGTATTATGTTATAACAACACAGAACAGACTAAGCTGTAACTCTGGTTATGTTATCTATACATTTTGACAATGATCAGTAATTACCCCATTCCTATTTTCTACCCCCAGATTGTTTTTTTACTTAACATTATTAACCTTGCCCATTTTAGATCTATTTATCTACTTATCCTAAGAATATATCTCTTAAAATCGTATCTCTGTCATTTCCTGTATATTCTCATATTTTTGATTGTGAGCCTCGCCTTTAAGGGCTGAGCCATCTCTCCAGCCCCCTATATATTCTCAGAATTAAGAAACAATGTTGACAGATATCTAGACCTTTCAGGTTTAACACTGGAGTTTTGCTTTGAAAGAAAAAAGACTTTTTTAGGTCAAACTATTTATCTTTTTCATTCGTAGACCAGGCTGGCCTCACAGAGATCCACCTGCCCCTACCTCTCGAGTGCTGGCATTAAAGGCGTGTGTCACCACTACCCAGCTCCACAGCTGTTCTTCCTTCCTTCCTTCCTTCCTTCCTTCCTTCCTTCCTTCCTTCCTTCCTTTCTTTTTTCCTTTCTTTCTTTCTTTCTTTCTTTCTTTCTTTCTTTCTTTCTTTCTTTCTTTCTTTTGGTTTTTTGAGACAGGGTTTCTCTGTGTTGCTTTGGAGCCTATCCAGGCACTTGCTCTGGAGACCAGGCTGGCCTCAAACTCACAGAGATCCACCTGCCTCTGCCTCCCGAGTGCTGGGATTAAAGGTGTGCGCCACCAATGTCCGGCTCCACAGCTGTTCTTAACTCTTCTCTCTAGTTGCTGATTTCTTTGTGATTAGAGCAATATCAGATGAATTTTTATATCTTTACGTATCTCCCTGAGATGAGACATGTTAATGTTTATTAAAAGATGGTCTCCTGTAACTGTTGAAGCAAATGCTAACACACTGACAGGTTGTAGTAGGTAATTGGCCTTCATGGTCTCTTGTTTCCTTACATCATGGTGGGCCAGGAACCCCTAGTCTGGAGTTTACAGACCTCAGAGGTTGGGGCCCAACCTTTCTGAGCTCCTGTCTGAAGCCTCTCTGCAGCCTTGTACACACTCAGGCTGACCCTTGCAGTCTGCTGTCTTTGTGTTGCTGGATTCTTATATGGAGGTTTATAGT
This sequence comes from Cricetulus griseus, assembly GCF_003668045.3. Taxonomy (NCBI): domain Eukaryota; kingdom Metazoa; phylum Chordata; class Mammalia; order Rodentia; family Cricetidae; genus Cricetulus; species Cricetulus griseus. The sequence goes on along the minus strand of NC_048595.1, from coordinate 318,728,406 downwards.
CTTTAACAGAGGCCTCACTTTCCTGTTACCTTTCATTGCCAGCCATAGTCCACTTCCTGTAGCTTGCTGTTTGGCTTAGAAAGTCTCTTCTTTTGCCAGAGTGCCTCAGCAGCAAGGTGTTTTTGCTTTGACTAGATTTTCTTTTCTGCTGAAAAGGCTTTATTTATCTTGCTATATTCAAGTGCAGTTTCTAGGGCTTCCCATTTTGCCCCCCTTTGTACTTTTTCCCTATTTGCTCCAAATTTTGAAGAATTTTAGATGATTATCAGGGGTCCCTCTCTGTGTCTTACCTCCACCTTCACTTCTTAGAGGAAGTTCATGACTTTTGAAGTTGACCTCATTGACTGCCTTTGTTTCAAGCATCTATGATCATTCTGGGGGGCTTAAACAGGTGCTGTTATTGTCAATAAAGATGAGCAGAAGTTGGGAGACATGAGTGCTCTCTGATAATAAGATTGAGGAAGAGGAATTCTGGGTAAGATGGACTTGCTGCATCCTTGTGGCCTTCAAACCTGTTGGTGCAGGTGAGCATGAGTACCTCAGAGTTAGCAGTGTTGATCCAGTGTTGATGCAGGTGACAATGATCTGAACTTCTGGCCAGCTATTCAGCCGGGCTGTGCTCTTGTGGCTTTTATTTCTGATGGAGGTTCTTCAGGTAAAGACAGGACATATATATGACACAGACAATGTCTGCTTTTCTTTTTTTAAATTATTATTTATTATGTAGATAGTATTCTGCCTGCATGTATGCCTGTAGGCCCAAAGAGGGCACCAGATCTCTTTATAGCTGGTTGTGAGCCACCATGTGTTTGCTGGGAATTGAACTCAGGACCTCTGGAAGAGCAGTCAGTGTGCGTAACCTCTGAGCCATTTCTCCAGCCCCCAGTGTCTGCTATTTCACAATTACTTTGAATAAAAAAGTGAGCAACATGTGAGGCTGAAAAGGAAACACATTTTGAGTGGTTTTTCCATCCAGCCCTGGGACTCTTCCCTCTATTGCATTTATCGTGGTCTCTGTTGGATTTATCTGGGTCTCTGTTGCATTGATTCCAGTCTCTGTTGCAGTTATCCCAGTCTCTGATGTATTTATCTCAGAATGTGCTGAAGTGGAAAATGGTCTCCAGCTCTGCAGGGGGCACAGGAGGTCCAGAGTTCACACCTTTTCAGAATGAGGTATAAGACCTCCCTGGTAAGCCTTCCCCTTCCACTGAGCAGCCTGCTAGGCTATGTTTGTAATTCATTTTGTTATAATGAGAACCAGTCTGTTTGCCCTGGCAAGACCTGGAGCGTAATGGATTTGTCTGAAGAGTTCCATGTGATTGTCTGTGGTTTGCAGCAACTTATTTCTGTTATTCAGCGCTTGCTTGTGGGAGTGACAACAGGGGTTGTTTCTGTGGCTTACAAGTCATCCGTGGCCACCCCCTACTTTCTTGCTCATAAGTTACAGAATTATGCTTGGCCTCCTTCTCCCTTTATCTCTGTCACATAGCAGGCCCCCTCTCTGGTGGTGGAAGATTGTTGCCTCTCAGAGTTCTTGGAGTTCATCTTTGTCCCTATGAGGGTCCCCTTGATGTCACTTCTTGCACAGTACTGATGATGTGTCTACAACTCAAGCCGAGTCCATACCTCATAGCGTAGCCATGTCTTTTATGGCATCGTAGTTCTTAGTGGAGAGTGGAGCAGAATTTTCTCTACAGTTTCAGATACTTTGGATCCCAGAGTGACCTTGCATAGGACTTGCACAAGGGCACACTGGGCCTGGAGCACTTGTTATTGCCCTGGGATCCCTTGGGTCCTGTGAGCAGAGGATGGAGTGGCAGGATGCTGCTGTACCACTCCTCCCTGTGTCCTGTTGTGGGTGACCAGCAACTCAAAATTAAATAATAAGATGAGACTGTGTGATGCTGACTGGTTTAGTTGGTGACTTATCTGTGTTGTGTTCTTTTCATCTGTATTGCTATTATCAGCATCTGTCTGCTTGCATAGCATTAAAATTCTATTTATTTAAATACTTGTGATTAAGCAGCTAGAAAGATGGGTCAGCCATCCATAACCACCTGCAACACCTGTTCCAGGGCATCTGATCCCCCTTTCTGGTCTTCACATGCACATAAAACTCACCCAGGCACACAATTACACATAAATAAAAATAAATGAATGAGTGGCTCACCCCTTTAATCACAGCCCTTAATCAAAGGCAGAGGCAGATGGACAGTCTGAGTTTAAGGCTAACCTGGTCTGTAAATCAAATTTTAATCCAGTGGGGTTGCATAGTAAGATCCCATCTCAATAAATAAATGCCTTTTAAAAATAAATGAAAAATACTTGTGACTAGAAAGGCTTTCTTTGTTATTGATGAAACGTTTGAGAATTTTGATTCTTATGGGCATAGTAACTGCAGCTCTTGAAGGTTTTTTTGTGCTTTTAAAGTTTTTATTTATTAAAAATGTATTTATTTACTTATTTATTTTGCATGAGCATTTTGACTGTATGTATGTCTGTGTACCATATATGTGCCTAATGCTCTTGGAGGCCAGAAGTGGGTGTCTGACATCCCTTCCACACTGTGTTTTTAAATTTTGTAGCAGCATTGTGAAAATACAACTCCTCTATTAACTGTGAAACTTAGCTGTGTTTTGGGTATCACTGAGTTGGATCAAGCTTATTATATTTTTATCTTCCCATTAGCAATCACTCTGTGTTCCTGCCCAGTCCTCCCAGCTACGGATCTCCTTTGCCTCTATGGGTTTGTCTGTTGGGAACATCTCCTGTAACTTTGTACCTGGTCTCCTTCATTTACTATGAGGCTGGAGGACCCCACGAACCGGAGTGCAGGCCTGGTTGGTTTGGGTTCAGGACTTGGTAAATGCCTCCTCCTGGTTTTGACCTCACTTGATGGACAGAGAGATTTTTGAGTCTCTACAGGGACCTTGATAACATCGTGGGTTCCACTCGCATGATCATATAACCCCAGTTGTATCTCTGAGGCTTCTCCTCCAAATCACAGTGGGGGTTGAGGCATTACCGTGAGTTTGGGAGGTGACACAAACACTCATTCCATAGCAGATGGTATGATGGTACTCTGACAAAATAATCCCTGCCTCCTGCCCCTACCCTATCCTCATATCCAGCACTTGCCGACAGTTTCTATTCTCTCCTCTCCTTTGCTCTCTAGTTGTTTTCCTGGACTCCACTCTGCTGATGGTTTTTTTTTTTTTTTTTTTTTTTTTTGGTCTTATTTTTGAGAACTGTTCCCTTTTAGAATCTTACATCACCTCGACTCTGCTCTCAGTCCCTTGAGCCTTTTTCTTCTGAGCACTGAGATAGTATGAGCTGAACCTAGTGTTGTCGTGGAGAGTAAAACTGACCTTCATTCCCTCAGAGCAGTGGTTCTCAACATTCCTGATGCTGTGATCTAATTTGGCCCCCAATCATAAAATTACTTTCATTGCTGCCTCATAACTGTAATTTTGCTACTGTTATGAATCGTGATGTAAATGTCTATATTTTCCCATGGTCTTAGATGATCCCTGTGGAAGCGTTGTTCTACCCCAAAGGGTTGCCATCCACAGGTTGAACCTTGCTCAGAATGTTCCAGATCTTCATAAAGTGCAGAGATAGTTAAACACCCAGGTGCATCACACAGATTTACTGTACTGGCATTTTGTCATTTTATTTTGCCCCACTTTAAAGGAAGGTGCTTAGATATTAACCATTAATTCATCCACAATTCATCTATCCCTCAGACATGGTGAGCCACCAAGTCCTGTCTGCTATAATTGGTGTTGCCTTGTGTGTATGAGGAGGGACTTTTGTAGCTATAGATAGCTTGAAAGCACACTTCTGGGTGATTGCTAAAACCAATGGTAATTGAAAACCACTGCTGTATTATGTTAACAATTAAATGTCATAGACAGTTTAGTAACAAACACAAAACATTTAATGAAGGGAAAAGTCTTTTTGTGATGGCCAAGCAGTTGGAAAATTGTTATCTCACAGTACTATCCTTTGGGCTTAATATCAGTGTGCTGTAAGGTCACCAAAGCAGGGTCTCGTGTGAATATAAGGCAAGCTGATGGAATATAGGGATCAGAAACACAAATTGCTTTCATGTGGTACCTTAAAAAATCAATTATAAACTGGGTGGTGGTGGTGCACGCTTTTAATCCCAGCACTCGGGAGGCAGAGGCAGATGGATCTTTCTGAGTTTGAGGCCAGCCTGGTCTACAACCAGGAAAGATTACCTCACAACTACATTACATGTTTTCCAAAACCAAATTAAAATCTTTTCACAGAAAGAAATCACATTGAGATCACAAGTTACATTTTTTCTTAGAAGCCCACAAACGGTTAAGCATTTTTATTCACCCCAAAGCAATGATTCTTTTATAACTGATTAATGAGGTCTTAAGCAAGCTAAGTATATTTCAGCTAGTTCCTTTTGTGCTGGCAGGCAGCTGTTTTTGGTTTCAGCGTAGCAGATTCCTATTCTGCTTCCTCTTTACCAAACATTTAAATAAGTGATCTAGCTAACCACCTATTTTTCTGTACATACAATAGGGTCATGTAATTTCAGTTTACAACTTTGTTTTTCCAAGGTACATACCTGGGACCTGTGATTAATTCTGTAAGTTACATGACCAAGAAACTCGCGCCTAACCTTGGGTGTAGAGACATAATTGCTTTCTTTAATCATCAGCTTGTTCTTCCACAGGCAGAGTTCATGGGTCTATAATACATGAAACTTCCTTGTTCTTATTTTCCATCTTCTGCAAATCTCACAGGGGAAACTGACTTCTAGCCTAATTTTGCCTTTTTCTACTTCTTATTGGAGCAATTGGCAGAATAACCTAAACCATTTCCCTAATCAACTTTACTGTTTTAACCATCTGTATCTTTTAGGCTGACCCAGAAAGTTCAATTAAATCATAGATCTAACTAAGCATCATTGCTTTTAGAAAACTCATCTTCATTATGATCTGCAAGTAAATTGCCCAGTGAGGAGTGGGATTTTCCCATGAAACAGTCACACTACACTAGACACAGTGGGATCCTGTCACATAGTAATCACACCATGCCAAATATAGCAGGAACACAGCAGCAGCAAGCAGGAGGAAGCACAGCAGAAGCAAGGGGCATCCTGGAGACAGTCCTCTTGGGGTGCTGGCTCTCCAGGATGTACCCATCACAACATTTTTATCTAGTGGGCTGTGTTCCATAAACTCCATTGCTGACTGCACTTCCTCCTGGTAGCAACTGACACTTCTGTGGTGTATGTGTATGCCCACTCATGTACACAAGGGTGCATGTATGTGTGGCGGCCAGAGGACAATGTTGGGTCATTCTCCAACTTGTGTGTGTGTGTGTGTGTGTGTGTGTGTGTGTGTGTGTGTGATGTACATATATGGGTGTCTATGAGTTCATGCTCTCACATGTGGAGGGCAGGGCAGGACATCAGGTCTTTTTCTGTTGCTTCCTGGACCTTCTGCTTTGAATCAGGACCTCTAATTTACAAACTAGGAGGCTCACAAGGTCACCATTTCTGCTGGGCTTCTGGCCAGCAAGTTCTTGGGCTTCACTCCTCTTTGCTGGTGTTATAGCTATTCCTGGTGTTTTGCATGGGTGCCATGCGTTTCATGTGCTGGGAATTCAAACCCAGGTTGAGCAGCACGCACTTTCACCAGTGGACCATTTCCCTAATCCTTCCACCTTAGTTTTTGACGCAAGGTCTTTGATTTTCATTGAATTTACCTGTTTGACTAGACTAGTGGAGCCGTGAAATCCAGGGACCTGGCTTTCTCTGCCTCCCCATCACTGGAATTCCTGGTATATATACCATGCCCAACTTTTTTACATGGGTATTGGGGATCACTTTGCCAACTTAGTCATTTGAGTGAACTTTTAAAGTGTAAATATTAACATTAGTTTTATATTTAGAAGATATATTTGTGCTACCACAAAATATTAGTATCATTCATTCAATGGATTATTCAATGTCAATAAATAAATGAGCTATTTATTTATATAAAGTGATTGTCTAGAGGGTACACTACTATTAGTTCTCCCTTGAGGAATTTTATAGAGGTGGATGTGCAGTAGGTTTCTTTTTTCAGACTAGTAGTTTATCAGGCTAGGGTTCTACTGATAGGATCTTTATCTAAGTGTTTGAGTGTAACATAAGCCCTCTAAAAATGGTTTTGTACAAGAGGTCAAGACATCCACAACTAATCACTGAACTGAACTGGAATCCAGTTGCAGAGTAGGACGAGTGAAGAGCAAAGGGATCCAGACCAGGCTGGTGAAACTCACAGAAACAGCTGACCTGAACATTGGGGAGCTCTTGCTTCCCAGACTGATACCTGGAATACCAGCATGGGACTGATCCAGACCCCAGGAACATGAGTTTCTGTGAGGAAACCTCAGAAATCTACAAGACCTCCTGTAGAAGTTCAGTACTTATTCCTTGCATAGGTGTGGACTTTGGGAGCCCATTCCACATAGAGGGATACTCCCTGAGCCACACGGGGGTGGGCCTAGGCCCTATCCCAAAGGATATGAAAGACTCTGATGACACCCTATGAAAGACCTCACCATCCAGGGGGAGCAGAAAGGATATGTGATAGATAGGGTTTTAGTTGGAGGGGGGGTAGGGGAGGACGGGAAGGAGAAGGGAACTGGGATTGTCATGTAAAACAATCCTGTTTCTAATTCAAATAAAAAAGTTGAAAAAAAAGAAAAAAGACACTATTCTAGGAGGCAGGAGAGATAACTCAGTGGTTAAGAGCACTTGCTGCTCTCCCAGAGGACCTGAGTTCAGCTCCTAGCACCCACACCAAACTCGTAACCCCAGCTCCAAAGGGTCAGACCCTCTTCTGGTCTCTGTGGGTACCTGCTCACACACTTTGAATGCATTCAGACAGACAGGGTCAGTGGGGGGCATGGGAGGAAGGGAGGGAGAGGGAACTTATTGATATGTAAAATAAGATTGTTTCTAAATTAAATAAAAAACAATAACAACAAAAGAGATACTATCCTAGTCACAGGGAGGGTGTGTGCCTGGAGGCTCTGTTTTCAGGAGATGGGAGGATCGTGAGTTCTAGGCTAGCCTAGGCTACACAATAAGAATCAGCTCAGGACTCCATTTCTAAAGTGAAGTCCAGAGATCAGCTATTAGTGGCACCTAGGCACTGCAGTAGGGATGTTGTGTCAGTGCCATGCTGTTTCCTGTTGGAATCTCACCCCATGGCTTTTCTGTGCCTCCCTTGCAGATAGCTGTGGTCATGGGCTCCTGTACGGCAGGAGGCGCATACGTGCCTGCAATGGCTGATGAAAACATCATCGTACAAAAGCAGGGCACCATCTTCTTAGCCGGACCACCCTTGGTAAGAACATTGTCTTGGTTGATGGATTATTAATTCATTGAAGTAAATATAGACACAAACCATTCTATGCTTTAAAAATGTTGGTAAGTATAATGTATCACATAAATTTACTGTCTAATAAATCTTAATTGTTTGCTTGGGTGGCATTAAACATTTGCATTATCGTGTAGATGTTGCCATATCCAGCTCCAGAGCCTTTTTTTTTTTTATTTTCTGCACTGTAAACCCATTAAATGTTCCCTAATGTTGCTGCCTTGGCAACCACCATTCTCTTTCCCTTTCCTTTCCTTTCCTTTCCTTTCCTTTCCTTTCCTTTCCTTTCCTTTCCTTTCCTTTCCTTTCCTTTCCCTTCCCTTCCTTCCTCTTTCTTTCTTTCTTTCTTTCTTTCTTTCTTTCTTTCTTTCTTTCTTTCTTTCTTTCTTTCTTTCTTTTTGAGATAGGGACACACTGGGTAGCCCTGGCTGGCCTAGAATTCACTATGTAGATCAAGCAGTCTTTGAACTCACAGAGATCCACCTGTCTCTGCTGGCATTAAAATATGTGCCATGTCTAGCCCCACCATTGTCTTTTTTCACTCTTTAAGAATTTGACCATTCTGGGTTACATATAATATTAATTTGGGGTAAAATGTTGGGAAATATGCATTTCTATGCCTTCATGCTCATAATGAAATTGTGGAAAAGATAGAATAAATGTAGAGTGGAAGAAACTGATGGGAGAAATATCTTTGGCTTTTTGAGAATTTTGAATGCCTGGCTTATTCTAGACTTTGTTTTGATCTGGATATCATAGCACACAACTGTACTCCCAGGAGTTAGGAAGTAGACAGGAGGACCAGAAGCAATAAAATGTTATCCATACATAGAATGGAATGAAATTCTTCACAATATGGATGGGAAATGTGAGACATTTTTGGATAAAAATGTGATTCCATGTTTGCAAATATTTAAGGGAGCCAAATTAATGGAGATACAAAGTAGAATAGTGGCTGTCAGTCTCTAGGAGGGGGGAATTATGGAGAATGGCCACTGCTGAGTGGGAGTTTCTTCTGGGAGTGATGAAATGTTCTTGAATTAGCTAGTGGTGATGGCTGTATGATTTTGTGGTTACCAGAAAAGCCTCTGAAATGTATGCTTTAAAATTATGGACCTCAAGGTATGTCAGTTACTAGTAAGAACTCATTTTCATGCAAAGTAAATGCTTCCTGTTGAAGATGAGGTAGACCAGAAGGAGCTGGTACTTTAACTGTGATAACTTTCCAGTGTTGTTTAGAATGCTTGTGTTCTTATCTGTTAATATTTCTCGTGCTGTTTGTGATGTGTTCATTGGCTCATGTGTGGAAAATGTACTTAACTTTTTACCTTTTCACTGTGACGGGTACAAACTTTCACAAATAAAGGTATGAGTGATGTTTGAAAACTTCTGTTGGGAGGATTCATGCTGGAATAACACCTGACATTTTAGAAGAGTTCATCCCGGTCTACCATGGATTCAGATTGAACTTGACTCAGTGGCCCTTGAAGCCTGAAGTTCTCCAGATCTGAACCTCTGTCAGTGGTCCATGAGAGACTGTCTTTAGGAGAGGAAGAATCTGAAGGCCCATAGATTTGAGAATTCGGTATCCTGACACTTGATTGTAGGCAGCTGAGAAAAGGCTTTGAAGAGGGGGCTCAGGTGCTGTAGTTCCAGGTGGCTGAAGCAAATGGGGGTTTGAGGGACTTTCTGTTCTTGTGGCTCCTTTACCCCCCTAACTTGCTGTTTACTAGGGTGAATAGCTTTCATTGTTTCTGACGTTTGTCATCTTTGTGCCTGTCACAGCATCAAACATGTTGTGGGTGTTCAATAAATATTAACTGATGACAACCCCCCACACTGGAAATTAGTCAGATCCCTGCGAATAAATATAGTATATCTGTTGTTTATCTCTATGACTTTAAATATTCAGACACATCTTATAATTAGTTATCTTCTGGACTGAAAGCCATTTAGCACTGCATTTTTTGGAAAGAGAACTGGTAATTGACTTCTGAGGGTGGAATAATTGAAGGTGAAAATTTTTAATTGCCTCTCTCTGTGGAAAGATATTTTATTTAAAACAGAGGTTTTGATACAGTGAAGAATAGCCATCTCTATGCTGTATCTTAGATTAGTTCTTATTGTTTTAATAAAATTTTTAAATTTTTATCTCAAGAAACAGATTAGTCAACCCAGTGAAATAGGAATCAACAAACAGTTCCTACCAGATGAGATTGGCATTTAGTTTTAAGTGATTTTTTTAAAAAATTTTCTTGTAGTTTCTTGGGCTATAATGAAGTAACTCTTGATTTATTGTTTGATTTTCTTTCTTTCTTGTTGGCTCTATCCTGCTGGATCTTAGATTTGGGTAACTGCTATAAGACATTTTTTTTTCCCCACCTTAAAGATAACTGGATTTTATAGCCCCGGTTATTGAGTATTTGAGGATGAATGAATTCCAGCTCCACCATAGTATGGAGCTGATGCAAGACATATGTACAGATTGCTGAAATACTATAGATGTGCAAGTGGAACTCTCTTCTTGGACCGTGGATAGGCCAGTGTCTTAGTTAGGGTTTCTATTGCTGTGAAGAGACACTGTGACCACAGTAACTCCTATAAAGGAAAACATTTAATTGGGGTGGCTTGCTTACCGTTCAGAGGTTCGGTCCATTATCATCATGGTGGGACATGGCAGCGTGCAGGCAGACGTGGTGCTGGAGCTAAGAGTGCTACATCTTGCAGTCAACAGGAAATGGTCTGAATATCCTTGAGTGAAGCTTGAGCAAAGGAGACCTCGAAACCTGCCCTCACAGTGACACACTTCCTCCAACATGGCCACACCTACTCCAACATAGCCATACCTCCTAATAGTGCCACTCCATTTGGGGGCCATTTTCTTTCAAACCACCACCGCCAGCATTACTTGGTTAATACCATAGGGTGTCATCATCATGAGGACTCCTACAGGCCAAGTGAGAGCTCACCTGGCAGGTGAAAGAAGAAGAGATCTCAGGCAGTCAGGGGAGTGCCCACCACTCCAAAGCTTTCAGGTGTGTTGGGTAGCATCATAAAGAAGAGAGTGAGCTTCCAGGGTTTATCTTTTATATATGAGAGCTGTGGGCAACTGTTTGTGCGTCTGGGTTTAGATTTCCCATCTGCAGATTGGGATGATATTCTCTCACTCTGCCTGGAGGTGGGATGAGAAATTACAGTGGTCTTCAGCTCTGTGGAAGGAAGAAGGTAGTGTAGTCAGGCTAGGGGATGTGCTTGTTATTGCTGCATTTGGTATCTTCAGCGGGCCAGTCTCACAGTGCCTTTTGTCCTTGTAGGTGAAGGCAGCTACTGGCGAAGAGGTGTCTGCTGAGGATCTTGGAGGTGCCGACCTTCATTGCAGGTAAGGCAGGGGCAGTATTTCCTTTCAGGGTCAATGGTCATTTTGTTTGTTTAAAGGAAGTTTTACATTACATTTTCCCTTGGTGCTTATCTTGCCAGATCAAACCATAGTTTGTTTGCTCCCAGTCTGCAGTTCTGGGTTTAGTTCTCTGGACTGTAGAATTGTGTTTCAAGTGAGAGTGTCAGCTGAAAAAAAAAAAAGAAAGAAAAAAGAAAAGAAAACTTAATGTGTGTTTGTGCACATGCATAAGTGGACACGCACATGTATGTGGCACATGCCTTGGGGCACATATGGAAGTTGGAAGACAACTTGTGAGTCCCCCTTTACCATGTAGGTTCTGGAAATTGATTCACGTGTTCATGCTCAGCAGCAAGCATCCTTACCATCTGAGACAAGATGTCAGCCCCAGGGTCAGTACGGGGGCCATGCTAATCTTCTCTGTATCATCATTTTTAGTATCCATGTTGCCAAAGCAAGCATTCTACCTCGGCTTTTCACTGAAGCCCGAGAGGCACTTCCTTATGAACTTAACAAATCTCACTTGGATGCTTGTTATATTCCAGGCCTGATTTTATTTTCCAGGTGTGACTGAGGGACTTGATAGATTACCTGTAAAGGATGCAGGAGATGAGATGATAAAGACAATGACAGGAAATGACTCCATCCCCCAACATTGAGACAGTGGCGTGGGGTGGGGGCGTGCATTTGAAACTGGAGCAGGAGAATCAAACATCTTTGTAGGCTTGAGAAGTTAGGCATGTTTGAGGGCTTGCTCAGCAGGCATTTGGCTGTGAGGGGTCAGGATCTTGTCAGGAAGGATCTCGTAGAAGTGGCATTTAATTCCAACTGTATATAGTTCATCTTACCCTGAATGCATTCAGAGATGGGTCCAGCTCTTTGTCCTAAAGGGCAGGTAGACCTGACCATCCAGTACAGGAAGTCCTGTGCTCTGTGACATGATAGCCCTGTGCCACCATAGCCCCAAGGAGCCCCGTGTCTAAGGGAGGAATTTGGGGCAAGAGAAGGATGGATACTTTTCTATTGTACCAATGGACTGGTTTAAGGGACCTTCATCTCCGTTTTTCACTCATTCCCCTCTCCCCTCTCATTCAGCACTTGTTGAGGGTTGATTGGTTGTTTTGTTATTAGTGATACAGAAAAATTCAGACCTGGTCCTTGCCCTCAAGAACTTATAATTTAATTAAGCAGGTAAGAAAAATAAATGAATTAATCATTTACAGTAACTATGCAGACAAGTGTCCAGGCTTACCTAAAGGCTAAACGAAAAATGGTTCAAGATGTCTGGGGTGGAATTGGCATTGTCAGAATGTTTAGAGACCTTCGATGTCTGAGCTGAGTGTTTTGGGAAGCTCAGCTCCGGGAGCTCAGGGCAGGGACTCAGTGATCCGCCCAGTTTCTGACTGTTACATGAGACGGGCAGGTGATCTGCTGGGCTGGGGTGATGTTTTTTTCTTTAGAAAAAAACTGGCTGAAGGAAGAATAAGGGTGAGTTAGGGGCATGGATTTGTGTTTTTGGCAGGAGAAAGAGAGGAAGGTAGTATTTGGGGAGCATTAATTTTTGTAAAATTTTGGCTGTTTTAAAGGGGAGAAACTGTAGGCAGTCTATCGAGCAGCTGAAGGGGCTGCTGTGTGTGTGTGCTCTGGGGGAGCAAAGCTGGTCTCTGCTCTTATTTAGGACACCAGCACAAGTCCCAAAAGTTGTACAGATTCCCTAGGCAAGACATCAAGACAGCTTGTAATGGTTTACCCATACAATGAACCAAAATGCTGTGGGATTTTTTCCTGCTAAATATTTTTGTCTGACTTTACTGTTTTTGGCTTTTTTTAAAAATTTTTTATTTTATTTTATTTTTTTTGAGACAGGTTCTGTCTATTATGTAGCCCTGGCTATTGTGGAACTCACTATGTAGAGGCTTCAAACTCTCAGAGATAGACTTGCTTCTGCCTCTGGAGTGCTGGGATTATAGGTGTGTGCCACCACACCCAGCTTGACTTTAAAGATTTTTAAATGTGTTAAAAGGTCTGTCTCTCTCCCTTGTATGTTATTTTCCCACATTTATGTGTGTGAATGCGGTCATGTATGCATGCTGCATATGTAGAGGTGAGAGGACAAGTGTCTGTCCTTGCCTGCTGACTTGTTCAGGGGCCCCTTGGCTGTTTTTCTCTTCATCTGCCAGGCTAGCTGGTACAAGCTTCCAGGGATTCCCCTGTCTTTGCCTCCTGAGTCTCTTAGTAGAAGCATTGGGAATACAGATGTTTATACTGTACATCCTGCTTTTATATGTTTTATATGTTTTCTGGAGATTTGAACACAGGTACTCATGCTTGCACAACAAGTGCTTTTACCCACTGAGCCATCTCTTCAGCCTGCAAATGTCTTTTGCAGTATACCCACACTTGGGTGTGTACTGTCCCTTACTGTCTGTATTATAAATCTTAAGTTAAAACCTTTTCTTTAATTTTAAAAATGATTTTATGCATATTAATGTTTTGCCTACATGTATGTCTGTATGCATGTTTGCTGCTCATGGAGGCCAGAAGATGGCATCAGGTGTCCTGAAACTGCAGTTAGACTGTTGGGAACTGTCATGTGGGTTTTGGGAACTAAACCTGGGGTCATCTGGAAGGTCCTCACCCTGATGAGCTATCTCTCTAGTCCCCAGAAAAAAAGCTTTTCTTAATAAATTCCAACTGTATGAAAGAAAGAAGGAAGAAAAGAGAACAAGCTCTAGTGCATTTAACAAGCCACTGGCGGGGCAGTGGTGGCACACACTTTTAATCCCAGTATTTGGGAGGCAGAGGCAGAGGCAGAGGCAGGTGGGTCTCTGTGAGACCAGTCTAGTCTATAGACTGAGTTCCAGGACAGTCTCCAAAGCTACAGAGAAACTGTGTCTTGAAAAACAAGACAAAAACCATAAGCTACTGATTGGGACATAACTGATCCCCAGAGCCAAGCTCATGCCTCATATAGTACACTTGAAATTGACTGAGAACTCCCACAGCCTTTACCACAGAGCCACTTTATCAGTTTCCACTTTTACCTGTCGTCTGAGGGACAGTGTGTATATTCGAGTCTTCTTGTTTACTGGAAGCGAGAGCCGACTCTCATGTCTGACTTGAAGGAAGGCAGCTTGGCACCTCAGAGAGGAGAGACCACTATGGGCACCTGAAGCGAAGGCTCAGCTGGCTACTGCTGCATCATGTAACTACGCAGTGAAAGCATGCTGGCTGCCATTGGGCATTGCATATATTCTTTTCAAGGGACACAGAATGAGCCTTAGTAGGCCTTTAACAAGTCCTGGAGTCTTGCACAAGTTCAGAGTGAGAAATCCAAGACATGAGCCCCTAGTGCAGCTGTTGCTGGTCCTAGGGCAGGACTCTTCATTCCTGTCCTCTTTGTAAGACGAGGGTGATGCTCTTTTGCCAGGGCTGTTATGAAAATCAAGTCAGATGGCATTGATTAGGTGTGTAAGAAGTAAAAGTGCCTGGTCATCCTTAGATTGGGGGGTACTGGGGATTTAGGTATTTAATGACTTCCTTCTCCAGGCTTTTCTCACTATAGTGTGCCTTACTCTGCAGAAAGTCTGGGGTAACTGACCACTATGCTTTGGACGACCACCATGCCCTCCACTTAACAAGGAAGGTTGTCAGAAGTCTCAATTATCAGAAGAAATTGGATGTGAGTAGGGAACCCTTTGTCTTTCCTTTCCCTTTGACTTTCCTTTCTCCTGTATCACCTGAATCCTGTCCTTAAACACAGTGCATTTGTCCTCAACATCTGTAGGTTACCATCGAGCCTTCCGAAGAGCCTTTGTTCCCTGCCGATGAATTGTACGGGATTGTCGGTGCAAACCTTAAGAGAAGTTTTGATGTCCGAGAGGTGTGTGGGGAGTGGGACCTAAACTGTGCATCCAGCTGCCACCCCCAGGATTTGTGCCCATGCAGAGGGATAAGTGTGCGTCTCATTATGGGGCCTTGGCATCCAGGAGTGCTGTCTTGGCATAGCACCTGGTGTCACTGGTCTACAATAAACAGCAAGTAAGGAAGGACTCCCAGTGGTTAGTTTTCACTGTACCACAAGGAAGCTTGGTTTGTTCATGGGTGGGACTTGATGTTACTGTGGGCCATGAGAATGATCGAGGGCGATTGCACCATTTCCAACTGTTTTTCCTCAGTGTTCTTATTTTTCAAAATAGACAAAATGTCAGTAAGTTGTTGGAAGAGAAAAACATGCCTTTTTAGAACAGTATGACATTAGCAAAGAGTAGACAATTATAGTTGGAGATGTTGCTATGGTGACAGGTTGTGACACAGCCTTCTGTAATTTAGAGTGACAGTTTTCAGTGTTTGCTTAGAGTGTGTAGGCTTTGATTTTCTTCAGTTCTCCATAGCTGGCAGAATAAATTTTAAATTAGGAAATCATCTTAATGAGATTCTCTGCCAGAGGCTATTTAATATCTTATGGTACTTTACCGCTTGACTATAAGAGTTTTTTTATTGGCTATGGGGGGGGGGTGTAGAAAACACAGAAAAGAAAGTTGCTTGTTCTGCCATTCAGAAAGAACAGCTAATATTTTGATATTTGGCTTGATCAGTTAGCTCTTCCACCAACCACAGCTCAGAAACCCTTGAAAAGGGTTATTTCTTCTGTACTACTCATACAGATGTTTTTCCTGTCGTTATTTCCTAAACAGTATAATACAGCAGCTGTTCATATGGAGCAGTTATCTTCTGTTACTTGTTAAAAGTAATCTACAGATGATTCAAAGTTTACAGGAATATGTATATAAGGTATATGCAAATATAAGGTATTCAGTACTTCAACATCTATGGATTTGGGTAAGAGACATAGTACAAGTCCTCATGGATGAATCATGACTGTATATATTTACATATAGTCTAAATAATGTATTTTTGGTGGATTTATGTGTACACATATGTTAAATTTCCCCCTATGTATATACATTGTTTTAATTCTACTTTTTCTGGTGTAAATTACATATATCATTCTTTATCCTTGGAAAAAGTCTCTTCAGTAACTGTTTCTCTATGGCTAGCTCCCAGTTCCCGTAGTGGTGTCTGGCAACATGGTAGGCAGACTTTTTTTCTATTTTTGTGTGTGTATGAATTGGTGAGGGTGTTGTTGCACTGTAGAGATGTCTACAGATAGCTAAGCAATACTTTGTTACTATTGTTAAATCTTGGATTTTATAGAAATTCCACTGGTACTTCACTTTAGCAACATGACTCAGCTACAGACTTTAGAATTCGGTTTTAGCCCGACTTCCAGTTAAGTGAAGACAAAGAAATTCATGTCGCTTACAATCTGCTGAGATGGCCGAGAACCATCTTTTTAGAATAGTCACTCACTTCTTCACTTACCCCAGAGCATTTACTAAGTACATATTCTGAGCATCAGAGGTATGGAAGTGAACAACAGACACAAGTCCCTGCCTTCGTGTGCTTCTTACAGCTTTTGCTCCTTTGTGCTGGTCATTTATTATGTTTCCATTTTTCCTATAAAAAGTAAGCCTCACAGGGAGGCCTTGATAGCACATGGAGATGTAGTGATGTTGAAAGCTGAGCTGCAAAATCTGGTCTTTTGGGCTTATTCTCGCAGTCAGGTGCAGTGGGGACCCAACCTTTCCCAGTATTGTTTCTTCTGCTAGAATTGAGAATAGTATCCTATTACTTGTCTGTTCCTGAAGTTTTCATTCTTCTGAAGGTAATTAATGTACTTTGTGTATAAAAGTGGTATTAATTATAAAGCCAGTCTGAGGTTGTTTTATACTAAATGGCCCTGGACTGCTGGGGCCTCTGAGGAGCTGTATCTTTGTTTGGAAGAACGATGGCTGTGATGTGTTAATTGCTTGTCAAAAGGTTTGCTTGAAGAGGTCTGCAGCACCAAAAGTTGTTTTGCTTCCATATTTAGGAAAATAACTAAAAAGTAGTTTAAGGTAAGCTTTTACTTTCTGCAGAGAGATGCTAGGATGAGCCCCTCATTGTTCAGCTAAGGGAGCATGAACGTCATGGAGTAACACACACCCTCTCAAATGGGTCCCTGAGAAGCATGGAACAGGTGTCGTATGTGAGAGTCCTCCCTTTTGCTACTAGGATTGAAGTCAGGACCTCAAGTGTGCTGAGTGTGAGCTCTACTGAAAAACTTGTGTGACAGAGACTCATGGATAAACACTAGAAATTTCTGCTCTTTTCAGATTAACCGTATATGTAGCTCGTCCTTCAACTGGCTCATATTAAGGATCAATGAATGTTTATTGAGGCTTAATAATAATAACAGCTGCTTTTTAATCAGATGGTGTGCTTTAGTTATTACTTTTTAAAAGTTATCCTTTCTAGAGAGTGGGGTCACAAACAGGCTTAGAGGATGTTATGGACCATTTGGAGGAGGGAGGCAGTGCTGGGGGGTGAACCCAGGGCTTCAAACATGCTCACCAAGTTCTGTGCCACGGAGCTGCATCCCCAGGTCTTTAAGGGTTTTGTGATTAGTTTCCTTGTGATAGACATGGAGCCAGAGTCCCTGTTTGTCTCAACATCATTTCCAAGATTCCTCTACTACCAGTTCATCTATTTTCCCAGCTGTCAGAGCCTCCTCTTCACCTACTCAATGGCATTGAGTATATGAGGGTTTTTTTCCTAATAAGTGACTGACCCTGGAACATCTGGTCACATGTGGAGCCAACCAGCATTCCTCACTCCAAGTCCTTATATGTGTGCTGGATTTTCATTGACTCTTTGAACCCCTACCAAGGCACTGAACCAGCCCCTAGAGCTCTGGGCCTAGCTCCCAGTCCCCAGATTTTCTTCCTGCTTCTCTTGTATGCAGTATCACTGTGGAGTTTCTACTCCATCACAGTGTGAGATGTCTTGGGGCAGTAACCATGCATGTCAAGGGAAATTCTGAAGAGATTTTCTGTGTAGCATGAGATTGAAAGTGACATCACCATGAATTGCCTTCCTTATAAATAACTTCGTTGCAGAAATGCTTTCATGATGTAATTTCTCAGGAGCATTGTCATTTTTCCTCTTAGGTCATTGCTAGAATTGTGGATGGAAGCAGATTCAATGAGTTCAAGGCCTTATATGGAGACACACTAGTTACAGGTACAAAAGTGAAGTTGAAAATGAGTGTTTTCTGTTGCTTTGGAAGGAAGTCATCACTTGTCTCAAGGCTCTGTGCACCTGGCATGAGCTTTGTTATCCAAAAAGGCACAAACGTGTGAGTCAGCTGTCGGCAGAAGCTGCTTTATACAAATGGTTTGTACCTGAATGGTTTCCTGGATCCAAAGAGCTTAAAATGACGATGGCCAGATGCTGTGGTGTGGACTCTTATCTGACTTTTTGGCTCTTGCAGTAAATGGAGCGGAGAGTATTTGTCATGCTTTTTGTTCTCTGGGTAGCAATTATTTTCAAGCACCCAGCCTTGTCTCCTTATTGTTTAGCTCTAGTGCATCTGGGGTTTTATGGGATGGGAAGTTTCACAGAAGTCTGTTGAGTGAGTTCAGTCTCCCCACAGCCTCCCTGTGGATAATTTTTGTTTTCTACGGTTTATTTTTTTTAAATGTATGGATGTTTGTCTACATATGTTTATGTATACCAGGCACATGCCTGGTGACCATGGAGGCATAAGGCATTGGATACCTTAGAACTGGGATTCCAGAAAAAAAAAAAAAAAAAAAGAACTGGGATTCCAGGTAGTTGTGAGCCACCTGATGTGGGTGCTTGGAATTGAACCATGTCCTCTGCAAGAGCAGTAACTGTTCTTAACCTAAGAGCCATCTCTCCAGCTCCTTCTTAAGGGATGCATTTGAACACCAATCATGTCAGGAAAAATAGGTGTGCATACAAGTTAGTTCTTCAGTCTAAAGTGTTGGGGCTGTCAGCCTTTGAAGGAAACAGATGCTAGACTCAGAGTAACCTACCAGTAGAAAATCACAGAACAATATTTGTGAATTTTATTAGACTGTAAAAAGCCTGAAAATACAATGGTCACTCTGAATAAAACTTAGCAGGACAGGGAAAGAGAAGCTACAAAAATCCAAATTGCAGCTGTATGTGAGGCTTAGGACTAAATCTTGGCAATTTCTCCTAGCTCAATTTATGAGTAAGAGAATGGTTCATGCGGAAGGGGATTAATGCTTTTCTCTTTGGGTGTTTAAGTGATTAAGAGCTTCTTGTTTGATATATAGACAGGATTTGTTGGCTATCGGTGCAGGATGTAGTCCTCATTGTGTAGCAGCTTAAAATGAGCCAGGGCTTCTCATTTCCTCCAAGATGGATGGGTTGACCCTGTCATCTCCTTTTATGTGTTTGCTTGGTACCTGCTAAGAGACTGACACTCTTTTATCCTTGCATCAGTAACACAGCCAGTTCCCCTATCTCCTCCATTGTACTGGAATTCCTGTAAGGCTGGGGAGAGTAGAGACCAGATGTCAGAGGTGTTTCTGCAAGCTCTTTAAGGTTGCCTCCAGCCTGCAGCCTCACGTGGATGCCCAGGAGGTTTCTGTGACATGCTGCTTTCCTGTTTGTGTCAGGTAGTAAAGGCCCTTCCTCGATGGAGAGGCTGACACAAATGGGAGCATATGCCCTACTCAGCCCATCTATCTATTCCTCAACCCCCACTCCCACTCCGCTCAGGACCTAGAGAAAACTGAGCATGTAAGTGGTTAAGAGTCTGCAAGGCTAGCATCATGTGCTAGATTTCCATCCCTTTGAAGGACTAAGGATGGATCAACTACTCTAAGTGTTTGGGAAGCTTATCCCTCTTCAGACACTCCTTTAAAAAAAAAACAAAACAAGATTTATTTATTTATTATGCATACAGTGTTCTGTCTGCATGCATCCCTGCAGGCCAGAAGAGGGCACCACATCTCATTACAGATGGTTGTGAGCCATCATATAGTTGCTGGGAATTGAACTCGAATCTCTGGAAAGAGCAAGATCATTACACTAGGATGTTCATCATGCATAGGCCTCTGGTTGGGACGTTAGGCCTGAAAAACACAGAGAATCCTTTATGGCCATCAAAGTATTCTATCAAAATAAAAAACCCATGGCCATGAAAAAATATATATCCAGGAAAGGCTAGAGTAAAGAACAAAAGCGTATCATTCAAAATTCAGCATTCTGACTCAATCCATATGTTGATACAGTCTTTGTTTTTGTTTTGTTTCTCTCTCTCTCTCTCTCTCTCTCTCTCTCTCTCTCTCTCTGTGTGTGTGTGTGTGTGTGTGTGTGTGTGTGTGTGTGTGTGTGTGATATGCTTGGAGTACCTGCTTTGTGGTGGGCAACCTAGCTGTGCACTGGAGCGTAGACGCTGAGTCCAGGTGGAGGGCTTTGGTAAAAGGTGCCTTTGACTTACTGTCCAGGTAGAGCCAGTAAGTTCTTGGGCTCTGAGCACTTGACACCTGTTTCTTGTTGGATCCGGGCTTGTTGAAAAGGGGAAATAATTTTTCTCTAATCAAGTCCATCTTGTTTGCAAAATTATTAGCCTTTTCTGAAATCACGTTAAGCACCTGCCTCACTATAACAGGCTGTTTCCCCTTCCTTATATGAGCACGTATATCATGTATGTGTCCCCTAATGGAAGTGTTGTTGGTGATAGAAAGATGGCACCTAGGGAGAAAGAGAAGAAGAGATCAGAATATTCTTTTTAAAGAATTTCTTTAAAGTTTGAAATATTTCAAGGTACCCTGGTCTCTGGTACATCGGGGGCACTTGCATGTGTGTTATGGGTATATTCTGAATGAGTCATTTAATCAAACTAAGTAAACATAGATAATTCTACATTGAGCATGGGTTTTCGAGACGCATAAATAAAATAAGAAACCTGTTGCCATTAGGAATAAAGAACTATGACATGAACTGTTTTATACCATAGACGACCTCTATTCATATTTTAACATTGGTCTCAAATTAAAGAATGCGTAGTATGCCTCTGTTGCAAACCAAAACCCCCCTAAAAACATAACTCTTTTTTTTTTTTTTTTTTGCATTTTCTCTTGAGGATTTGCTCGAATATTTGGATATCCTGTAGGCATCATTGGGAACAATGGAGTTTTGTTTTCTGAATCTGCAAAAAAGGCAAGTGCTGTTAAATACAGTGAGAGCTTATGCTTTAACATAGTTAATTTTGAATGTCACATAATAAATTAAAATGTATTTTGTGAGAGCTTTATCTTGTTACCCGGATGTCTTAGCAAGCAAAACAGCTGTGTTTTGTGCATGAGTACTAGCGTTAGATACAGTTTCCACAGTAGTTTATGTCAATGTGTTGTGAGGAGCTGGGTGCAGCACTATTAACGCCTGTTGGGTGTTTCAGGGCACTCCCCGTGAGGGGCTGAGATTATAATTGTTTCCAGGGAAGTGTGCTGAGAAGGCAGGGAGTTCTTGCCCTGGGAGCGTCTCATTCTATTGGCCCACTGTGCTGGGGAGGTTCTGATAACCTGTGTCGGTGGTTCTGAGATGTGACCTCTTCCATCAGCCTCCAACTTTACTTTTGCTTTTTGGGAATGTACAGATGGCAGGCCATTGTTACCGCAGTTGCAACATTGAATGAGGGAGTTCCTTAGTGCTCAGAGTTTAGGATTGGGTTTCACATTGGTTGTCTCGGGTTCACCTGAGCTTATGGAAATGTCTCATGCACTTTGATAAAACATTATAACAACAACAAAAAAGGTTCGTCTTTCCTATTCAGTAAACAAAGCAGTTCCCCTTACTGATAGAGAAACAGGCTTGTAAGCTCTTAGGCTAATTTGTCTTTAAAGAAATGTTTTAGCAATACAACCACTTTTTATATTCTGCTATTTGTATAGTTTCTTCAACTCAATTATAAAATGAAGACAACCTCAAAGAAAATAAAAATTAGCCAGGCATGTAGTTTACTTCTATAGTCCTATGCGTGGGAGGCTGAGGTAGGAAGGTAGTTCAAGTCCAGGCCAGCCTGAGCTGTGTGGAGAGACCCTGCCTCAAAAAATTACCCATGAGACACATGGGGGAAGGCCTAGGCCTGGCCCAGGATGATGTTGTGGAATTTGGGGAGCCCCCATGGAGGGCCCTACCCTCTATGGGGAGTGGAGGGGGGAAGGGAATGGTGGGGGATTGGAGGGGGGAGAGGGATAAGGGATTGACATGTGAAATTATAATTTGTAAAAATTAAATAAAAAAATTACCCATGATCATATTACAGTGAGATTTTAAAAGTGTTTTAAAGATATTAAATATTCCGGAAATAGTAGCTTAAAGAACACACACACACACACACACACACACACACACACACACACACACAGAGAGAGAGAGAGGGAGAGAGAGAGAGAGAGAGAGAGAGAGAGAGAGAGAGAGAGAGAGAGAGAGTTTATAGTGTATTCATTGCTGTAGAGTAAATATCAGGCCAGAGCTAGACAGTCTGGTTTTGTCTGCTATCTTAGCACAGGTAAGCCCTAAAGAAGTTATATATGGCCCCAGTCTGACATTTCACTTATTTAATAATCCCCAAAGGCCTGTGATTTCCTCATGTCTATAAACAGAGTCATACTGAAGCTGGGCAATTGCCTTGCAATTTTGTTCTTGCCAGGGCCTTTCTAGAAGTAGTAAAGGAATTTGTAAAAACAGAAGAAAACACAGGGAATTGTTAAATAGACAGGTAAAGAATAGTTTCTTAATCTCAAGGCTGGAAGTCTTTAACACTGACCTAATCTGAAAAATCTGTTTATTTGGATTGTATCAGTAAGTCTTGAGGCAGAAGGAATGTCAAACGGTCACCCAAATGTGAACGTTGGCCTTGATACCCCAGAGGGCTTGCATCCCGCCCTTTCCAAAGTGGGAAACTGGAGAGTGAGAACAGGTTCCTTTCCCTTACTTGTGCTCACTTGCTGTTTGAGTGTGAGATTGATTTCATCCCGACACAGCAGTTGTCTCAGCCACATGCTCAGGACCTCACAGGCAGTTAGCTGAAGTGAGTGAGGTGCAGACCCACGGTCACTTTTGTCCTGAGCGTGACAGGGCAGCACTGAACTGTTACTGAAAACAAGAGGTCAGGCCAGCCAGATCCACTGTCTCTGACTGGAAGTGTGGGCACGGTAGGATGCTTGCTAGGAGTCTGTTTGTTTTTATAGAACTAGTGTTTCTGTGTTGTGTTTACAGGGTGCTCACTTCGTCCAGTTGTGCTGCCAAAGGAAGATCCCCCTGCTGTTCCTGCAGAACATCACCGGTGAGGCCAAAGTTGTTCTGCTCATGTACACCTGGTTCAGGGCTGTGCTGTGCACCGTGGCTCATGTGTTAATGCAGAGCGTGTTCATGAATACTGAGGTTATCATGTGTTCTGAGTGAAGCAGTTTCCGTATCACAAGCTTTCAAATGGCTTCCCTTGACTCCTGCTCATGTGTCCCTTGTCTTATCACTGACAGAGAAGGTGTCCAACTCACTGTCTCAGTATCCTAATGATTCTAAGCACATGCTATGGGCATCTCCTTACCTTTCACCATACAGTGAATTCTATCTGAAATAATGTCAATCAGTTATCTATCTATTCTTTGGGGTGTGTGTGTGTTAGAGGCCAGTGGTCAACTTCAAATATTATTCCTGAGGAGCTGTCCATCTTGTTTTTGAGCTGAGGTGTCTAGACTGGCTGACCACTGATCTCTTAGGATCCTCCTGTTCTGTCTTCCTAGCACTGGGAGTACATTGTCCACTGTACCACCTGGCATTCTACGAGAGTGCTAGGGATAAAAGTCAGGCCCTTGTGCTTTGTGGTAAGCATTTTATTGACTCAGCCATCTCCCCAGTCTTGAACTAATGTCTTTTGAAAATGTGAGTTTCCAAGGAAGCTGGGGTGGGGAGTTGCATTTTAACCCCAAACAGTGGCCTTACCTGTGACCAGAGTGAGTTCTTTTTTACATCTGAACTTCATGTTCCATAGATGATCATAAAGCTGGAGTTGGTGGGTTTTGAGGGCTTCTGCTGAAGGGTTTAGAGATTCTCTGCTCTGTTTTGTCTGTTACCATGTTGCATTGTGTTAATGTAGATGCAGATCTCAAGATACATTGGCTACCAAGAAACTTACTTTCTTTGGGACAAAGAGACTATTTTTTTAGACTGGGTTCTACTGTGTAGCTTTGCCTGGCCTTGAACACAGTACTAGACTAGGCTGGCCTCGAACTTACAAAGATCTGCCTGCCTCCTCTGCCTTCTGTTTTCTAGGATTAAAGACATGCACCACTACACCCAGCTTTTAATTAGTTGTTTAGGTAAGGCAGCCTCACCATATATACCATCCAGGCCTCTCAACTTGGAGCAGGACATTATATAGTAATGGTGCAAAATTCATTGTGTGTTATGCTCAGATTCAAGATAGGTTAGATGGTGTGTGTGTGTGTGTATTGTTGTTTTGTTTTTCCAGTGTTTGGGGTAGAAACCAGGGTCTTAAGCATGCTAGGTAAGTGCTTGTCACTGACCACACCCTCAGCCCTTGATGAACTCTGACAGAAATTAGTTCCAGATGCTGACCTGAGAATTCCCCACATGATGACCTGCTAAGAACAGACAGAAAGGTCTTTGAAGTTTTCACCACTTTTAGGGACCTCATTTCTGACAGTGACTCACCACCAGGAAGTTAAACATTTGCTTAGACAATTTTCCCATTTTCATTTTGTTTTGCTTTGTTTGTGCTGTTTTTGAAGTAAAGGCTGACGTTTGCTTTGCAGCATTGCGTATGGGGAACCTGTGAGACGCTGGTGTGTAGATGGATGTACGATATGCCACTGAATAAATCTGGGGCTGGGGAGGGGCATCTTAGCTAGGGATGAAAGTGTAAGTTCTGTCAGGATGAAGGCTTAGGCTAGTCTTCAAGCCACTCTGGTTTTTCTCTCCCTGTCCCCCTTCTTTTTTTTTTTTTTTTTTTTTTTTTTTGTAGTGCAAACATTTTTTTGGGGGGGCGGGGAGTAAGAACTCAGAGTTTCAGGAAAGAATACAACCACACTTTTTTTTTCCTACAGAGCTAAGAGTATAGGGCGATAGGAAGCACGACTTTTCAGGGTTTTTTGTGTCTGTGTGCTTGTTTGGTTTCTCTGTGTGCGAGAGTATGTGTATGTGTGTGTGTTTACATGGTGGGAAGGAGAAAAACTGGGTGAAGTGGCTTCTCTTCTTTTGGAGGCAGATTGTCTGCAGAGTTGCTCAGGTGTGGACTTAAAGAGAGTTGATTCTTGGGGGCGGCTGTGATAGAATGCTCTGGAGAGATAAGGTGTTTGTAGTAAAGCAGCTCTGAGCTGCTCTGAGGGGTGGCAGAGTGGCAGACCTCAGCAAAGGCAAGGGGCCCTGCTGTGGTCCCTCAGTGTCCCAGCATGTCCTGCTGTGGTCCCTCAGTGTCCCAGCACACACAGTTTCTGCCTCGGGATGCTGGACTGAATTTGATGACACGGTGCTGGGTATTTGCCAACCAAGAGAGGCAGTCAGACAAGCAAGTCTACCTGTGTAGGGGAAAGAAATGCCCCCTCCCCCAGAGCCTCAGGCTGGGAGGGGGACACCGAAACCTGACTTTGTAGTTCTCAAATAAGAGAAGTCCTGCCATGGACTGCATGCTACAGCTGCAGACCACTTTCCAATGAGTTGGGGCTTGAGGAAGCAGAGGAATCCTGTAATTACCAAGGAAAACCATGTTTTAAATCTTGCTGTTGAGCCCCTGGCAGGGGACTCGGCATCCCCATGAAACATTAATCTTTATTTCATCAAAGTTTTAAGCAGTACTGCAGAAGGAACAGTCTCTATTTTAAACCAGGTCAGTGGATATGGAAATCTTCCAGACTGGCTTGCCGGGTGGGCGGTTCCTTTCCTGTGGCCATGTTACAGCCTCTCCCTGTCAAGCCTCGGCTTTCAAATGCTCCCTGGAAGACAGATTGCTTCTGTCTGTTGCTCAAAGATCTGTGTGTATTGAAACAAAGTGTTTTAAGGACATCTAAAAAGTGGGGAGAGGAATTTTTGTTTCAACCCTTTAAAGCACACGGTGGGGTATATACTCCTATGTGACTCTTTTGTTAGTATACGAAGCCTTGCAGTGAAGTTAGTTTAGGCCAGGGCTTGACTGTACCTTGGTGGAATTGATTTCTGCATGCGCATCTATGGCTCAGGGCTGTGTCTCTATTCTCTCTCCTAGGATTCATGGTTGGTAGAGACTATGAAGCTGAAGGGATTGCCAAAGATGGTGCCAAGATGGTGGCTGCTGTATCCTGTGCCAAAGTGCCTAAGATAACTGTCATAATTGGCGGATCATATGGGGCTGGAAACTATGGGATGTGTGGCAGAGCATATAGGTGGGTGATCACCACAGCTTTCTTTGAAAGAAATGTGTTTCATGTATAATTACAAATGGTCATGTTAAGCCAGTCAGTGGCGGCACATGCCTGTAATCCTAGCTCTTAGTAGGTGGAGGTAGAGGAAATCAAGAGTTCCAGGCCAGCCTAGCTACACAGCAAATTTGAGGCCTGTTTGGGCTACAGAGGACCCTGAATACAAGCAAAACAAAAATAGATTACCAGTGTCTTCCAGGCTCTGGATATAAATTGACATTCAGCAGACATTATTTTTAAATCTAGAGTGGCGCTCGGCTTGCAGGCCTTTGCCACCATGTCTAAATGGATGAATTTGATGATACCTTTCTTTTCTCCCAGCCCAAGATTCCTCTACATGTGGCCAAATGCCCGTATCTCGGTGATGGGAGGAGAGCAGGCAGCCACTGTGCTAGCCACTGTGGCAAGAGACCAGAAAGCCCGGGAGGGAAAGCAGGTAAGTGAATTCTTTCTTCATGTGGGTTTGGCCATTACCGACAGAGCACCCAGGCTACCTGTGTGTCTGTGGGGAGGGTGATGATGCTCCACTTCCCAGTCTTAAGCGTGCCGAGCAGAAATTCCGGAGCACCAGACACAGACACACTGGCTTCTTACTCTTCCGTAATTAGTGAGAGCTAAGGAAATCCATTTACTCCTTCTGGGCCCAAAGCAGCAGACCTTTGATTTCTGTTTTAGTTTTACATTGTTGCTGAGGGTCCCTGAGAGAGATTCAGTCACCTACTCTGAGAGCTGGGTAGCATTTGTATTCTGTGATAGTCCGACTGTGGAAGATGGAGGGAAGCGAGTGCAAATGTGATGAAAGGCAATCAGACGGTTGCTCTTCCGGTGGGTTCTTTGTCTTCAGAGCTTTTGTATGAGTATTTAGTTCCGACTTTTAATGCCTTTGTTTTGAGCACTAGGTCTGGAAATGTAGCTATGTGTTCTTAGTGTGGCTTATGTATGCTATGGTCTCATCATAGGAAAGATAATGTGGACACCTCCTTGGTGTATGACGTAGGCTTTGCCCTGCCAGCAGGGATCATGTGGTCAATGATGGGGTCTGCAGAGCTGGGATGGCACTAAGCCACTCGTGTCTCTCTCTCCTACTTATCTTTGTGTGCCTCTGTGTGTGTACATGCACACATTCATGCATGAGAATGCCCGTGCATGGGAGGTCAGGATAATCTCTGGTGTTGTCCTCCCTGTCACCTTGTTTGAGAAAGGGTCTCTTTGTTGTTTTTCTGTTGTGTACACTAGGCTAGCCCTCTTGTGAGCTTCCAGTGAGTCTCCTGCCTCCATCTCTCATCTCCCTGTGGAAGTGCTGGGATTACAGCTTGTGCTACATGTCCAGCAATTACATGGATGCTAGGGATTTGAACTCAGGTCCTTATAGTTTTGAGGCAAGTACTTTTACCCACTGAACTCTCTCCTCAGCCTGCCTCTTTGTCTCTACCTGGTAGCAGGAACTCTGTAGACTTAAGTCGGTGTTTTAAATTAACTTTAGTGTCAGTTAATATTGAAACAAAGTGATAGCTTTGCTTTGTGTGTGTGTCTAGGTGGAGGAAGCTCAAAGGGGTGCTGCTGCTGCTGGTGTAGGTGGGAGAGTAAGTCTGCCTGATGTTCTGAAGGCATGTTTCACCTTTAGCAAACAAAAGCAATCCCTTGTTAAGAAACCAGTCTTTGGTTCATTTGATGTGTAGATATTCAAACCCTTTTCATATATGCAAATGCAGTGTCAGAGGCTCTTCCTCCAGTGGCTGTTACCTCTATACTTAAGTATGTATGTGAGGGGGGGAAAGGTTTACTTGAAGTAACTCATTTAAGTATAGCTGTTTATTTACATAGTTATTTCCACACTGGAGGTTGAAGCCAAGGTCTCCCAAATGCTAGGCAAGTGCTGTATCACCCTACATCCCTAGCCCTGGAATATTTCAAAGTTGAAAAATCAATTCTCCTATAAAGATCTAGAATTAAAGGATTAAAGGTAAATTCCACTATGCCTGGCCTTCTCCATCTTTTTGTTGTTGTTTTTCGATACAGGGTTTCTCTGTGTAGCTCTGCCTGTTCTGGAACTCTCTGTAGACCAGACTGGCTTTGAACTCAAAGAGATCCACCTGTCTCTGCCTCCCAAGTGCTAGGTTCAAAGGCGTGTGCCACCATGCTACACTGTTCCCCTTTTTAACTAGAGATTGTTAAATGCTTTCTAGTTATATAATATGACTCACATCCAATATTATAGCCTGCAGGAACATCCTTGGCTTTGGCTTTGTGTTGTATGACCTCAGTGTGTTGTCTTTGACAATTAAACCTGTGTCCCAGGTGAGGCCATATATGTTAAAGCATCATTTGTGATCTGTCTGTGACTGTGCAAGTGTTAACTACACCATAATTATTCACAGAGTGTGTCTTTCCCAGGTTCTCAATAGGAGTCAGTCCTAGGGACGCTCGCTGACTTACTGTCTCTTTTCTTTCAGTTCTCCAGTGCTGAGGAGGCAGCTTTGAAAGAGCCCATCATTAAGAGGTTTGAAGAGGAAGGAAACCCTTACTACTCCAGTGCAAGGTGGGAGCAGGCCTTCTCTCTACCCGTGAGGGGGGACTCCTGACATCCAGGGCAGCAGCTGTACAGAGACCTGAACTCTTGGGATGGTTGGCAATCATAGGAGGATAAATGTAGTATTTGGCTGGATATGATAGTGCAAGCCTAATATCCTGCCATTTGGGCATCTTTGGCAGGAGAACTGAAGTTTAAGGTGAGCCTATGCTACACAGAAAGACCTTGTTTAAATAATGAAAGTATTGCTTGGACAAACAGTTACTTTTATACTATCATTCATTCATGCTAAACTGCTGTCGTCCTCCCAGGCTTGTGTTGAAGCTCCATCTCATTTCCCCTAACCCCACCCACTTGGGGTATCCATAGAATGGTATGGCCCCATAACCAGATATTGGCCCATGTCAGGAGCTGAGAGTAAGAGTCCTAATCTTGGGTGCTACACACATCAGGAGTTAATCCTAATGTCTGCTTGAGCACATGATTTCTGTGTGGCCCCCCTGATTGTTTGGTTGCTCCCTTAGTTTAAGCACGAGGTTGACTGATCACACACATTGGCACTGGTTAACAAGTGTGCTTGCATACTCAGAAGGTGATTAGTCACAGCCAGGGTCCACATGTCAGTGCCAAGTAATTACCTCAGACACCATCGTGGCTGCTGGCTGTTTGTTTTCTGCACAGCATAATCATAATGAGGTAATCAATTCTTGATGCCTGTCCCAGCTGGAGACTGCTAGTACGTGCTTTCAGATGGTTTTTTCAATAACTGTAATGTTCAGTGTTATGAAGACTAATCTAAGCCATGTCTTCCTCCTTGCCTTGGGCAGATGGAGAAAAGAATAAATACCAGTGTCTCCTAGGTTATGCCTTGAATCATGCCCTTTACTGGTAAGGACAGCCTGGAGAGAAGAGAGAAAGAAAATAAGAAAGTTAGAACCCATTTTAGTCATTGGGATTCATCCCCCATGGCCGGCAGTGCTATTGGCAATAGAGTACAAAGACTAAAGTGTATCGTTAATCAGTTTCAGTTCAAATAATAACATTTGAGATTTTTTGTTGTTGTTTGGCAACAGGATCTCATTATAGCCCAGATTGGCTAAGTAAGAATGGCTAAGGGTGGTCTTGAACTCCTTGATCCCCCTCCTACTTCTGGAGTGCTGGGATTTCAGGCCCATGTCACCACTACAGTTTATACAGTGCTGGGGTTGGGGTTGAACCCAGAGCCCCTGATAGTAGATCAGCACTCTACCATTTGAGCTCCAGCCTGAGAATATTTGTGAATTTTCAAAAAGTCTGTCTTTATGCTAATTTGTGTGTGTGTGTGTGTGTGTGTGTGTGTGTGTGTGTGTGTGTGTTTGTATTTGTTTCCCCACAGACAGATACTGTGGGGATCATTAGTTATTTAATTAGCAACAAAGTACTTCATAATCTTTGCTTTGAGCAACAAAGGTGTATCTCACTTTGCCATAATGCAAACAGACATTCAGTAACAGCAGCCAGTAGAGGCAGATGCACTATAGAAAGCCATGTAAGAGATCTAAAGTAAATACAAAGCATATATATAAGCTCACTGACATTTCTGCACATGAGGGTTTGGCTGAAATGCTCAGGGACAGTTGAAATATTCAACTTGAAGAATAGAGAATTTTATATGAACCTAAAATGCATCACCTTTTGGGAAAGATCTCACCCTTTATTATTGTCATACTAACATTAATACTTGTTAATGGATTAAATTCAAGGCATCATTGTGAACACAGCTAAATAGATATATCTTTGGAAATAAATGTGGAAAGACAGGAGGGTTTGCCTATTAATTTGAAAGTGCTTAATCATACTGTTGAAACAGTTGTTGGCCTGGAGACAGCAACCTTCTCCTAAAGAGGATTTTCAAACTGGTTTGGGGTGTTCTTGTGCTTGGGGAATCCAAGATTAGTAGCGGTTCCCTGACTTGCTTAGGCTTGAACATGGTGGAAGCTGGTTTTCTAGAGTAACTCCTGTTGTTGGAGACTCTGTTTCACTGCCTGTTATTCTAGGGATCAAACCTTCTTGTACATACAAGACCAGTGAGTGCTTCAGCCCTGGTGTTCCCTTCATCTTTTATGGCACACGTGTAGGTCTGCTCAAGTGTTGCCCTCAGACTTCCCCAATCAGTCTTTAATGGCTGTCATCGACAAGCCCCTCCATCATTGCTTGAGGAGTCTGTTGTTCACAGGCTCCAGAGGGATAGCAAATCCACCTGTTCACAGTTCTGAAAACAACCTGTTGATTGGCCATTGATCCTTTAGAGTCCCTAGATGAATGCTTAATGGGCAAAGATGTGATTCCTGGCTGCCAGTGTTTAATAATCGATGTGACGTCCAGAAGCAATGTGCGTAGAGAAGGCAGAACAGCTGTTTCCTAATAACTCCGCAAAAGATGCCATTCCTCTTTTGGCAAGGGGTTTCACATCTGCAGAAGGCTGAGGCAGGAGCCCCACCACAAGTTCCAGGCAAACCTGGCCTATAGAGTGAAATCTATCTTTTAAAAAACTTCAAACAAGACACACACACACACACACACACACACACACACACACACACGCACGCACGCACGCACGCACACACACACACACACACACACACACACACACACACACACCAAAAAGTATTATTTCTCATTGATTTTTCCTTATACATTTGAAGGTGTCAGTGAGAACAAATTAAAATCTACTCAAAAGTTTCTCTTCAAAGCAGTTTAAAGTTATTTTTTTCATTGTAACAAAAAATAAAGAACAGCCTTTTAAGTTATTTATTAGTAAAATGTAGCAAGGTTTACACAGTGATTTTGGAGTTGCTAAGGCTTTTGGGTAGTATGTTTTTAGCAGTAAGGGCGCTGGGTTGTGCTTATGGGACTCTCCATGTTAATGACAAAAGCTTATCAATGCGATTGCTACATTTCGTGAGTAGTAAAGGAACAGGAAGTCATCCTTAAAGCTTGAAGCTCCGTGTGGCATCCTTGGGTGCGAGAACTGCCATTCTTTTCTTTGTTCCACTCTGAAACATGACTTCCGGTCAGCGACTCCAATACACAGGCGCTAGTCAAGAGCGCTCTGTGCTGTGTGAGGGAATCCTCTCAAGTGATTCTGAGCATGACAAGGAGGGATGGCGGCTCAATGTCGAGTTCACAGTGACTATTTTCATCTTTCCACAGGCTGTGGGATGATGGGATTATTGACCCCGTGGACACCAGGCTGGTTCTGGGACTTAGCATCAGTGCAGCCCTCAATGCGCCCATCCAGAAGACCGACTTCGGCATCTTCAGGATGTAACCCAGATATGGAACCTGTTGCCTCACGTACACACGCCATAGGTATACATGCCACATGTACAAAAATGAACATGTGTGTAACTAAGCCTTAAAAACTCGAGATTTACTGGACATGCAACTGTCACAGGGGATTCTTTTCTCAACAGTACACATTGCACTTTTTTAATTGTAAAAATCAATGAGAATATCTGCTTGATGAGCTTTGGGTTTTTTTTTTTTTTTAATTTTTCTCAGAGACATTTTCTGTGGCTCATTTTTTATCACCCATGAAATGAAGAGAGTAATTTGCAGTTACCCTTTGAGAACCACAAACAGTATGAAAAAATAAAACTCTGTACATTCTCAGGTTGTTGAGATGATTAATATAAAATTGTATTACTCCTGAAGCGATTGTTTTCTTGATTATATTTGATATTTCAGCACACACACGTGTGTGTGTTTGTGTGTGTGTGTGTGTGCGCGCGCGTGCATGTTTGTACTGTGTGTGTGACTGTGTGTGTGTGTGCAAGTACACAACATGCAGGCAGAGATCAAAAAACCAACTTCAGGCATTGTTCCTCAGGAACTAGCCACACTTTTTTTTTAAAAGATGTATTTTATTTTTATTTATGTGTATGTGTTCGGGATGGGGCAGGGGGTAGCCACACAACAGCACAGGCTGTCCTGCAGCTGCAGTCACAAGTGCTTCTGTAATGTGGGCACTGGGAACCAAACTGAGGACCTCTGGATGAGCAGCAAGTGCCCTTTAACCACTGAGGCATCTCCACAGCCCCATCCACCTTGTTCTTTGAGACATGTTCTGAAATTCACTGACTCAGTGAGACTGGCTTGCCAGCGAGCCTCTGGACGCCGCTTCCCCCACCACCACCACTGTAAGTGTGCCCCACCACACCTGGCTTTGTGGGTTTTAGAGGTAAAATCGGGTCCTCATCTTATATGGCAAACACATTACCTACTGAGCCATCTTCTCAGCCTTCAGCACACCACACTCAGTTTGAAGGAGCATCTATTACTTTTATTTCAGCCACCATCCTGTCTCCCCCTGTAGGAGTCAGACTTGCCACTGTATGCATTCTGGGCTTTTTTTCCATCCCATTCTTCTCCTCTCACTCTGTGGTTTCCAGGCTTCACTGCCAACAGCCTTCCCCAAGGTCGCCGTTGACCTCCATATTGTTGATACCAGTGGGTTCTTTTTCTGACCTCACCAGATGATGGGACTCTGTAGCATCCTAGTTAGTTGGACACGGCCCACTAAAATGTTGTCCTTAGCTTTCATGGTGTAACAGTGGGTTTTCACCAACATCATTAGTTCCTTTTGTAAGGTGTTTCCCCTTGAGATACATTCTCCCTCACTTTCATTATTTATCTTGGTTTTCATTAGTAAATGCAAGCATTCTCATGCCAAACTATCCAAATAACACCTGTATCCTTTTTTTCTTATGATAGAATCTGTCAACTTCAGCTATTTTTTAAGAGTTTAAATTTAATTCAGAACAAACAAAAACTGGCCAGCTCTAAATGTGACTGTATCACACCCCATGCCAAGGCTCAGGGCTCATTACAGAAGAGGGGCAGAAAGATTGCTGACAAGGCCACTGAGTGTTTGAACTCACAAAGACTATGGCTACATGCACAAGACCTGCAAACAATCAAGCCAGTCAAATCCCAGCATGAATAGGGTGGGGCTTGTGAAGTCCCACTCACAGCTAAAAAACTATTGGCAATTGATGGCTGCTGAGGAAACAAGAATAAGTTCTCTTCAGGGATGCAGTGGCCCAAAATATCATTTTGTTATTTATTTGAATATATTTTTAACCACTCCCCTTGCTTCCCTCTCCCCTCCCACCCTCCCTCATGCTCCCCACACTCCCAATTTACTCAGGAGATCTTGTCTTTTTCCCCTTTCTAGGTGGATCCATGCATGTCTCTCTTAGGGTCCTCTTTGTTACCTAGGTTCTCTGGGGTTGTGGCCTGAAGGCTAGTTTGCTTTATATATCATATCCACTTATAAGTGAGTACATATTATATTTGTCTTTCTGGGTCTGGGTTACCTCACTCAGGATGGCTTTTTCTAGTTCTGTCCATTTGCTTGCAAATTTCAAGATGTCATTGCTTCTTACCACTGAGTAGTACTCCATTGTGTAAATATACCACATTTTCTTTATCCATTCTTTGGTTAAGGGGCATCTAAATTGTTTTTGGGTTCTGGCTATTATGAATAATGCTGCTATGAACATAGTTGAGCAAATGTCCTTGTGGTATGAGTATGCATCCTTCGGCCTTAGATGTAGTCTGCTGTATCTGGTCCTTAGTCCAGCCTGTCTACTGTAGAATGAGAATGGCCCTTCTGACCTGGCCATGTAGCCATGCTGTTCCCTTGTGAAGACTCTGCAGTGGCTGAGGAGGAGCCCATACTCCAGTGGTCTCCATGGTTCTGCTCATCACATTTTAACCTCATCTTTCAAACTCCTTATGGGAGAATGATCACACCAATTTCAGTCTTTGGTTCTTTGAACCTACTTAGTCCTTCTTACATGTTTTCTACCAGGCTCTACCTGACTGTACCATTCTACTCTATTTTTCAGCATTAACCATTCATCATAAACTCTTGACGATTCCTATTGTCTGTGACTTTCCCAGGCTTTATTGGTATCCCACTGTATGCTCTTGTGGAACATAATCTAGTTCCTTTCCCTCCAATTAATCATTCAACCATAAGTACTCTTTCATTTTGTCCACCTGCTAGATTGTAAACTCCATTTACCTGTGTCTCCAATGCCTGGGACTTGAAAGTACTCAGTATTTGTTCAATGAATGGGGGAGGGGAGGAAATCCTTTTTGTACCTGATGTCATTAGGCCACGTATTTTTCTTATCAAGTGATCAATTCTATAATCAATTCCAGTTATCAAGTATTTCCCTGATAAAGTTTCAGAAGTGTTCAGGAAGTCAAATTAATTTGTGGAAGAGAGGCATAGAAATACAAGATCACAATTCTGAGGTAGTTGGCGTTTTTAGAACACATTAAATTAAAAAGTGTGTGTGTGTGTGTGTGTGTGTGTGTGTGTGTGTGTGTGTGTATGTTTGTGTATGACTGGGTGCAGGTGTGTGCATGCTGATAGGCATGTATGGTCAGAGGACAACTTTTGGGAGTTGGTTCTCTCTTTCCATCATGGGATCTGGGGCTCCAACTCGGTGTGTCAGTTGTATTGTTTGTGATTTTTATTTTTATTTTTTGAGACTGGGTTTCTCAGTGTAACAGCCCTGGCTGTCCTGGAATGCACTTTGTAGACCAGGCTCTAACCTCAAACTCACTGAGATCCACCTGCCTCTGGCTTCCAAGTGCTGGGATTAAAGGCGTACACCCCTACCACCTGGCATGGTTTGAGCTTTCACGTGCTGAGCCATCTTCCTGGTCTGGGAACACAATGTTTGAAAATAGGAACACAGATCCATTTTTATCACTTTTGATTAAATTCTTGAGGGGACAGCATCAAAAAGATGCTGTGTTGGGTGTCCTCAGTGGGAAGGTTGCCTTGGAATTTAGCATGTGTTGTTTCCATGGGCATGGGTCGTCTCTCCCAGATGACTCTGTTTTTGCTAACATTGCTGTCAGGAGTTGCTGATTGTCCTGTGTTTCTTATGCATCTGCACATCTCCCAACACAGGAGAATCCTTTTTCATCTTGGGTATCGGCACCTTCAGGTTTAGGAAGAGATGTGTGCTCCAGTTAGTGCTGGATATCCACATCCAGCCGTCAGAAACTGCCATGCACTCTAGTCTTCCAAACATTTCTGCCTTTAGAATCTTGCTCCTGGGAGGCCTTCTCAGATTCCAAGATGGTGGGTAAGCCATATTGAGTTTTTTCAAGTCAGGTAATAAAATAAAATAAAATAAAAATAAAAAAATAAAGTAAGTTTGTATCCATATCAGAAAGCAAAATGGATTTCCTGTTACTACTGGGCAATTGTCCCTTGTAGGAGCTGTCAATGACTAGGAGTTTCCTGGATGTTTAGGGGTATGTGTGCCTTTGAAGGATCACTAATCCCACATCTAAATTAACTGGAGAGATGGACTGGAGAAGATGCTGGATCGGCCAGTCTGGTGTAGGCAGGACTGAACAACAAAGACTTTGTCCCAAACAAGGTGGAAGATGACACCTGAGGATACCCCAGGATGTGCTCTGACCTCCACATATATGACATGGCACATACTCAGACAAATTATAATTTAATTGGTATAATTTTTTAAAAAATATTTTATTTTTGCATTGTGACATAAATTTTGGTTAGGGTGTGAGTTGTGTGAAACAGTAGGAAATATAGAGCTAATTAGTCTCCAAATTTGCCTCTCAGAACTTAAGAGAATAGAAGGAGTCAAGATTACTCTCTCCGACTCCCAGTTTCCAAGAAATATGTTTTCTAATTAGAATATGTCTAAATAGAGCAAGGTAATCATAGCCTGGTGTCATTTATAACAGTTCTTTAAAAATGTTACAAACGACGTCCAAGTAATATGTAGTGATGCCATGTGGGTTTGCATTGTTGTGACAGAAGCCTTTTCCCACCAAACAATTATCTCATTTTTATTTCATGGATCTAGAATCAGAATATTGAGGGTACAGTGGTTTTCTTCAGCTTTTACCTTCAGCTAAATGTGTATGCCATGTCATTCTACCTGTATCAGAGGTAGAAACGTAAGTCACCCTCCTCCACCTGGCACAGTTTTGAGAGTAACAGGCCCTTACTAACAGTCTCACTGGGAACCTGATCTTGGGACTGTGGGATGTGTGGTCACTCTGCTGCTCATCATCTTGGATCAAGTACTGTGGCTTCGAATTAGCTGTTCATACTTCTCCCAAGCCACTATTCAAGGGATCTGCTTTGCAATTTCAAATGTAGATTTCAGTAGACAAGGAATTTTTTTTTTTATTCCCATTCTAGAGACAGAGCCAGGGAAGAGTTACCATGATGGGACAGAGGTGGCATTAGACTTCCAGACTCAGTGGTCAGTGATACTGAGGTCTCTCTTTCATAGAGAGGACCCAAATCAGAGGCTCACACTTATCTTAAGGGAGAGAGGAAGGTATCTCTGAGGGAGAACAAGAGCTTAGGGGGTGGTGATCTCAGAGTGAAGTTGCTTGAGAGAAAGTAATGTCCCATCAACCTGTCACAAGCCAGCTGGAGAGGAAACTCTCAGAGTGCCAATCAGAAGAGCATTCAGTGGCATTTGAGGTCCTGAGACCTAAATAGCAAGAGGTGTCTGTAGAGAAAGTATTCAACACTTTTTCTTTTTGGGTTTTTTGAGACAGAGCTTCTCTGTGTAGCCCTGACTGTCCTGGAACTCACTGTGGACCAGGCTGGCCTCAAACCCACTGAGATCCACCTGCCTCTGCCTCCTGAGTGCTGAGATTAAAGGCATGCGCCACCACCACCCGGCTGGTATTCAATACTTTTAAACCACAGCTCTGTCAACTACATTCCCATATGATGGGGAATGTACTTCTGTGTATGTTCTTATTGATTGTTGAATAAAGTTCTGTTTGGCCAATGAGACTGCAAGTTAGATAGGACTAGGAGTCAAAGAGGATTCTGGAAAATGTAGTAGAGAAGTGGTGATCCAGGCAGGAAGTGACATAGCGAGGAGAAACAGGAACTGTCCTCTTTTCCCCTTCATATCCTTCAGTGGCGCCATGTGAGCCACCGGCAAGAGAGGGTGCCAGCGGAAGGCATCTTCTATAAGATAAGTCTTATAAAACATAGATTTATGATAATTAAGACTGAGCTAATAGATGAGAAATCCTAGTCATTGGCCAAGCAACATTTGAGCCTAATACAAGTTTCTGTGCATTAATTTGGGCCCTAACTGGGGCTGGCCGCTGGTGTAAAGCACACACGTGGCGGTGGGGCTCAGTGGCTTTTGGCGGGAAGATTTATCCTATCACCCATATCTATAGAATAATTAGAAATAACCAGTTCTAGGGACTAGAGAGAAAAGTGGTTAGAACACTTGTTTCTGTTCCACAGGACCTGATTGACTGGCTCACAACCACCTGCGTTTCTAGCCCCAGGGCATCTGATGCCCTCCTGTGGCATCTGAGGGCACCTTCACACACTGGCAGTCAAACATAACACAAAGCAAACATAAATAACCTTTTCTGAAGTTGTTTGTAATTTAAAATCTACCAGTGTCAAAAACTTAGGAAGACATAAGTAAATGAAGTGAAAAACATCTCCATAACCTACTGAAAGACCCCCGAAGAGGCACTTTCGTAGAGGGAGACCCGCACCCAGGAATCAGCGAGGCCACAGACTTGGATGCAAAACCGCAAGAGGTTTTATTAGAGACGCGGGTTCCTGGGGCGACTTAGCTTGTGTGTGGCTAAGCGCGCCGAGCCAAGGGAAAGGGGTCCTTATATAGGGAAAAAGGCACAAGCTAGGAGCAGGGATTCTATTGGATAATTCTAATGAGGCATTGTACAGAGCTATTCCCATTGGTCAATGTAAATGAGGCGCTATACAGGGTTATTCAAATGAGGCAAAGTACAGAGTTATTCAAATGAGGTGAAACACAGAGTCTTTCAAATGAGGCGAAATACAGAATCATTTCCATTGGATGGTTCAAATGAGACACAGAGCCATTCCAGATCAGCATATTCTCAAGGTCTGGTGTCTGGTACAACAGACTCAATTCCCTCTCCCTCCGCGTCCAGATGACTGACCTTGGGGGCAGAGACCTTGGGACAGAGTGTTTCTCATCGGGCAGGGGCTCAGGGGCAGGACTCCAGGCCGGGCTCACTTGGTGTTTGTTCTCGTGCCGGCCCACCTGGTGCTCGTTCTCGGGCCGGCCCACCTGGTGCTCGTTCTCGGGCCGGGCGTGCTGCGGGTGGCGGGGGAAGGCCGCCGGGGTGGGGATCGGGGAAGCCGCCGACAGGAGGAAGAGGAGACAAACTTGAGAAAGAAAGGGCTAAGGGGCAGGGGTCTTTCACTACTTCCCCAGAAATAATTGCTGCTATTATTATTTCCTTGTGCTCTATTTTATTCTACCTGTAAGAATTTGTTTTGCAAAAATGATGCCTTTCATCTTACTCTGTGACCTGTGCCTTCCTCTGATGTGTTCTAACTATACTTATATGTTTACAAGTAATCAATTTCTTCTGTTACAATTCGACATAACATTAAATTATACAGATGCCATTAGATGTACTTCCTTCCCCACTGTTGGACAAGAAGTAGTTCTGATTTCCTACTACTGTGATACTACAGTGTGCTGCTTTCTTAAATTCTCTTCACCTACTTGTGATTGTTTTCTATAATAAACCCCTGGAAGTTGGTAGTTGAGTCAAAGTGCTTAGAGTTACAGGGCATACTGCTCAGCTTTGCTTTGTGAGCATGTTTTTATTATACCAGTAGGATGACAACCGGATACTTGCTCCCAATAGAGTTAAATTGTTTGGTATGAGGTTATGTTTGCTTTCATGGCCTAACAGTTGTGTCCAAATGACCATGTTGTATCAGCAAGTTAAGAACTCAGCATGAGTGCAGGGCAGTCGTGATCAGGGAAAGAACATAGCTGGGAAGCCCACGCTGGTCCTGTGCTGCTACTGACTGGTCGTGGGCACCAGAGGAAGATGGCATAGGACCACAATGAGCTAGCCAGGAAGTTCCTTCCCTTCTTCTCTCTAGACACTCAAGTCTCCACCCCTCAGGTCCGCCCCCTTTCTCCACTAGTCAGTGGCACTGGGTTGAATGGGGCTGAGTTGGGGGTTTGGGGTGAAGGTCAAATAGTGTGGGCAAAGAGCTTTGAAATTTCACATACAGATTTACAGAGGGTTTGGTGGGACTCTCGGTGGAAAACACTGAAGTTTATTTTGCTCTAATGAGCAAACTTTGATGTAGGCAGACTGTGGGGCAGGCTTTGGGGTTCAGCGCAAGTATGGCATGGTACCTGCTCTTTCACAGCGTGTAGCTAGTGACTTCTGAAGATGTTTCCCTTGCTCAGTATCTCCATCTTTTGATGAGTGTGCCCTCATTCCTTGGGTAGTACCTTTCTCTTGTCCTATGCTGTCTTGGTGACTGTGTCCCCGCCTCCCACTCTCACATACTGAGTCTCCGGCAGCTTGACTGGCACTAAAGACAAAGATGGAAGCCTGGTTTGGAATGGTTCCAGTGGTCCCACGGTTTGTTCTGGGATCCCTAGACCTGCCCTGGCTACCAAGACTATGCAAGCCTGAGACACCTTCCATTTTCCCAGTGCTTCTCATGTAATTCACCAGCATTGGGTCTTAGTTTTTGTAACAATAAACCCTGAATGGTGGGATGTCTTGTCAGTCAAAGGTTACAGTGAATCTCTGTTTTTAAACTTGATGAAAAGTTTTCTGTTTTTATACCTGCTCCCCTACCCCCAAGCCTGGCCCCAAACTCTTGATGGACCTGCCTTCCATTCCTAAGTGCTGGGATTGTGGGCTATAGGCACACACTACCATGCCCAGCTCTCTGGCATCTGCATTAAAAACAAAAAACAAACAAACAAACAAAAAAAAACTTTTCAGGAAGAAACCACTGGAACTAAGTTTGGTTTTGTTTGTTTTTAAATGATGCAGACAGCAGTAGACTGTGGGTGTTGTTCTTCAACACAACACATTCAAAAAAGGAGGCTCAGCCATCACCAGTGAGGGCAACTAGAGTGCTCAGACTGTCACCAAGGAAACTCAGTTTTCTGTAATATCTGCCACTGAAGTACAGCACTGGACAAGGATTTAGTTACCTTTAAATGGAAATGAGGTTTTAAAAATTCTGAATGTCTTCCAATGGGGATAATTTAAAGTCAGCTGAGAGACAGAAGGTAGAACAAGTGAATTCTTAGGTAGGCTTCAGTGATCTTTGACAAGCTTTAAGGCTACGGTGAAGGTCTTATAGGAGGGTAAAAAGGTTAACCACAATTCCTTTAGAAATGATGTGTTGCTTTCATTGTGTGGCTATTGGGAATTATTTGGAAGACTTCTGCTTATTTAGGAGCTAGTGGTATTTTAACTTTTTTTCATGTCTTTGTTTTAAACACAGCCTGTTTTTCATTTCTCTCTTTCCACCATAAACAACAGAATGAGGTTCCTGGAACTGGGCACTGAAATTGAAGACTTCCACAATGATTATGTTAAATCTATACAAGAGATTTAGCATCTCTGAGTAGACAATTAGAAGTGCTTGCTAGAAAGAACTCAATATGGAGTCAAAAGATTTGAGTTCTTTTCTAGGGCATGGATCTAATCATGGGCAGCCTCCTTTCTCTTTTGAATTTATTATTATTAGTAGTAGTTGTAGTATTGTGGGGGGGTGAGTGAGAGCATGCTCACATGGGTTACTTGTGGATGGATGTGTGGCTGTCTCTCCCTTTGGGCACGAATCACACTCAGGTGGTCAGGCTGTCCCGCTGGGCCACCTCACTGTCCTCTTTAAGGCTTGTTTAGAGGTCTTCCATCTTGGTTTCTCATTAAAATCAGCTATTAGGGTTTAAAGCTATGCTTGAATAAGAACCTTTGTGGTGTGATGAGGTATTTTAAAAACTCTTAATTGCTTTAGAATAATGGATCTCAAACTTCAGTTTACATCCGTATTGAAGGCTCTAACAGGCCAGTATGGCAAGCACAGGCCAGAGCATGGCAAACATTGCAGACAGGCTTTGTCCTTTCCTCTCCCTTGCCCAAAACCGTTACATTCCTAAAACTATTCCCTTATTGGCCATTCTCTTATTTGACTAGTGACTTATTCCTGAGACAAAACACCAAGGTCCAAGAATCAAAATTCATTGTTTAGCTACTATGTCTGATCAGGATTTACCAACTCACCCTAGCACAGACTCCTGGTAAAAACACCTCTCTTGCTTCATCTCTTGTCTCCTTGCTTGTGCCTGCTGCTGCTGCTGCTGCCTTTGCAGCCCCCACCCCCACCCCGCTTGCTCCTCTGGGGTAATTAATGAATCTTTGTACTGAGAATTCAGTGTCTGGGTGTGTCTTGTACAGATTCAGGATGGGGGGGGGCGGGAATGTCCCTTTCAAGTATCATCTTGGATTGTTTTACTTTGTTTCTTTTTCTTTTCTGTCATTGTTATTTATTTATTTATTTTGATAGTGACTCACTACATAGCTTACACTGACTCAGATCTTCTGTGCTGGTCTAGAACTTGCCTCAGCGTCCTGAGAACTGGGATAACAGGCCTGTGTGGTCAACCCCAGCCAGAAGTTCTTAACATTCAGGTTGCTAGGCAACATGCCAGTTTCTCAATCCTAGGTCTGCAGAGGGCCCAGCTTGTTCATTCCTGACAGGTCCTGATCACACTGCCTCAGCTGAGCTGAAGGTTTTTTCTACTACTTCACTTTAGGACTCCACGAGATGTTTGCCATGGTAAAATCACTTACATAGAATTCTTGTCACATAACTGTGCATTTCTCTCCTCAAGTTTTGGGCCAGATTAAATTTGTCTTAACATCTCAGCAAACGTTAATTAAAATCAGACATTTGGGCCAGTGCTGTGGCTCATTGAGTGAAGAGTTTGCTGCATAAACCTAACTACCCAAGTTTGATACCTGGACCCCATGGGAAGATGCAAGGAGAGAACCAACTTTGTGACGTTGTCCTCTGACCTTCCCATGGGCTTGGTGACAATCCCCCTGCCCTATACCATCATATACACGCACAGCAATAAATAAATAAAAATGTCAAACACCCATATCCTGAGCTGTATGTGAGACTCACTGAGGAACTTTCCAGTGAGTTCCATAAGAAAAACCCACGGGGCTGGAGAGATGGTGCAGCAGCTAAGAGTGCATGCTCTTCCAGAGGACCTGAATTCATTTTCCAGTGTGGCTTGAAATTGCTAGAACTCCAGCTCCAGGAGATCCCATGCTGTCTGGCCTCAAGTGATAGCCACATACATGGCACCCCCCATACACACACACAGAGGAGGAGGAAGAGGAGGAAGAAGAGAAGGAGGAAGAGGAGAGAGAGAGAGAGAGAGAGAGAGAGAGAGAGAGAGAGAGAGAGAGAGAGAGAGAGCCTTCCTGGAATAAATTGGACATTTTCTCAGGTTGGGACTCACAATTTTTAAAGCACATTAAGTGGCTAGTATGCAATCAACACTAACACTGAGAGACATTACCCAGAAGGACAACTACCTCAGTAGGTTTCAAGCTGGGGCAGACGTTGAATATCCCTCCATGAATTTAAAATTGTGCATTTCAGATCTTGCACGAATTAGGTGTCACTCACAGCCCCAGGAAATGTCTGCCTTATTTTGACTCCCTGCCCAATTTCTGGCTCTCTGCTAAAAGTGAGTATCAAGGGCTAGAAGTTTCTGATGAGATTTTTCCACAAGTGATGGACAAAAACAAGAGCAGAGCAAAAGCGAGTGTTTTATATAATGGGCCCTAACAACAGCAGACACGTCACTTCCCCGGGATTGCTCTGAGTCATCTTTCTGCTCTGGTGCCCGTGTTGCAGCTTCTCTGTGGGTTAAACAGGGGTTTAGGTCTCTACGGAGTCTTGTCAGTTTGTCATTTCCAGTTGACTGAGTAGATGCTTTAAAAGTGGAAGACTCATCACTCACATGGTTGGTAATTTGAGATTATTATTTTTGAGAACCTTTACTCTTGAGAAATGTATGCAGCATTAAGACTCACCATTGTAATAATCTTAAATTCCATGGCTTGCAGTACCTTCATGTTGTGTGACCATCTCAGCCATGGCTGCCTATCTCTAGATAGTACCACAGGGAAGCTGAGTGAAAGTGCATCTGTGAAGCAGGAATTCCTCCCGCCCCTAGTACCACCACTCTTTGTGGGTTTCTATTTCAGATACCTCAGAAAGTGAAATCATATAGTACTCATCTTTCTGTGTCTTGCTTATTTAGTTTAGCTTAATGTCAGCCAGGGATGACCTTTGCTAGTTGAGTCTGTGGTGATGTGAATTCAATCTGGCTGCATTCTCCTAGGTGCTCCATCCAGAAATGTGGGTGTCTCGGTGACCCTTCCCCTGCCTGTCTCTGATGTTCAATTGACCAATAAATCTTACTGATCCTACCTTTCAAAAAAGCTCCCTAAATCCCCCTTTTTAATCTCTGAGCCTGTTTCAGCTTGGCCTTTGTGATTACTTCAGCATCAGAACTCTTAGCCAGTCTCCCTGATTATCTGCCATTACTCAATATTTCATTAATTCATTCACCCAAATACTTAGCATGAGCATTTCTTGCCAGGCACTGAGCCGGCTTCTTAGATGACAAAGTGTCCCATGCAGCCCTTTGAGCCATTTATCTAAAAAGAAGGAATCCGGTTTTATCCAAGTGTGTGGAATTTTGTGCCTTGTTTTTCCTGACCCACTCAATTGCCTCTCAATAAAAGGCTGAAATGGAGACCAAAACTCTTGATAAATGAAGGTTCCAAACAGCATGAAAACCAAGAGTAATGAATACAGAAAAATAAAGAGCTGATGTTTAAAACTGGGAAGTCTGGCTTTGCTGTCATAGTTAATATGAAAAAGCACAAAGATTTAGGAATGTTTGATATCACTATGCTTGAGAGTGTGTCAGGATGCCCTCTGAGAGCAAGCTGCGTTAGACTTTACTGATTCTAAAAGCCTGAGCATTGGCCATAGTAATAATCCCTATTGTTTGGGCTGACCACTGTCTTCTGCACACTGGATTCTATGAGAGATATTAACTTACCAGAGGGATGTGTAAGGCAGCAGTTCTGAGGCATGA
This sequence comes from Cricetulus griseus, assembly GCF_003668045.3. Classification (NCBI taxonomy): domain Eukaryota; kingdom Metazoa; phylum Chordata; class Mammalia; order Rodentia; family Cricetidae; genus Cricetulus; species Cricetulus griseus. Next base: position 318,683,644 of record NC_048595.1, on the reverse strand, counting down.
TAATTGGACCCCGGCCATACTTTGGAACGTGCAAACAATACAGACTTCAAATACGGCTACACGGAGGACTGCCATCTAGAAAGTCAGTTTAATACCTGAGAAAAGTGCTCATGCTGGGTATTTGGTGAATGAATTTGTGAAGTAATGAGTTTTCAGGTGATTCTGATGCCTGTCTGTACATATTAGGTTGGGCACCACTCATCTGCAAGAGGAAGGACACCTTAGAAAATGTCAAAGAAGTAGTTCTTTGGATGGAGAGATGATTCAGCCTTTAGAGCATTTGCTGCTCTTACAGAAGTTTGGTTCCCAGCACCCACATGGTAGTTTATAACTACCCATAACTTCAGTTCCAGGGGATCTGACAACCTCTTCGGACTTTCATGGGCAATATGCATGTGGTACACACACATACAAGCAAACAAAACACTCATGCAGATAAATTCAAAAACAAGAAGTAGTTCTTTAGTTCAGAGAAATAGGACTAGGACCCCGAGACCTGGAAGCCTTCCACATGTATGAGAGATGGCAGAAGAAGGGGAGCATTAAGAAAATAAAGAGGGCCATGACCCTTCCCTTGACCTACCCATCTCATCCTTCCCTCATCCAGAGAGGAAGGCACATTTAACCGTTTCTCTATTTTATTCTCTGATGGTTGCCACATCCATACATGAATGCTTATATTACTATCCCACTGCCTTTCAACTTTAGGAATTATCTATTTAATTATTATTATTATTATATGTAAAATAAAATGTAGCTGCTAGTGCATGGACACAATCAACACGCCGCCTCTCCTTTCTCCATCAATACAGTTATATTACCATAGATTAATAATATTTAAGCTACACTTGAATTTTTTTTAAATTATAGGACTGAAGAGATAGCTCAACAGTTAGGAGCAATGGCTGTTCTCCCAAAGGGCCTGAGTTCAATTCCCAGCAACCACATCTATAATGTCTCACAACCATCTATAATGGGATCTGATGCTTTCTTCTGGAATGCAGGCATACATGCGGACACAGTACTCATATGTAAAAACTACAAAAATAAATAAAATTGAAAAAATGTTTAACTATAAAATAGGAAAGTGTGTGTGTGTGTGTGTGTGTGTGTGTGTGTGTGTGTGTGTAGTATTATGTTTAATGCTGAAACCTGTTTGGTATCAAATTCAATTTGTATATGATGTCACATGGTTGGTTGTTAAGTACTATGAAAACAAATACCATGGGGAATAAGTGGCTACTACACTTGACAGTTTGGTCAGTAATGATGGCCACAAAGAACACTATTCTGGGTGGATTCTTCTGGATTACCTTGGAGCACTCACAGAAAGAAAATCATAAGCTTAGATGTCTAAGCTCTCAGCTCTAGGCTCCGAGAATGAGGGATCTTTTAACTCAGAGAGCTTCAAAAATAGCCTCTTTTCATAGCCAAAGTATCAGTCCTACCAAGGAAGAAACACAACATTTAGCCAAATTCACAGCCCTCCTAATACTTTTCATGAGAATTAAGACATTGATTTAGGAGAAATGGGATTTTAAGATATGGAAATGGGGGCCCAGGGGATCTGATATCCCCTGCTGACTTTTGTGGGCACCAGGTGCTCGAATGGTGCGCATACATACATTTGGGCAAAGCATTCATACACACACCTGACAGTTCAGCATCCTGGATCGCTGGGTCCATAAGAGCTTCCCTTGTTGGAGGCTGGCACTGTGGAATGGTTACAGGGCCACAGCTGAAGATGCAGGGTGTTGATACTTACCATATCCTCATCCAACTCACCTTCTCAGAAGGTGTAAGAACTTGGGAAATGACCATGAGCACTATGAAAACAAATACCCCCAGGGAATAAGTGGCTCAATTCCAACCTCTTCCAGGTGGGTGATGCATGCTAGAACAAATCAATATTTTGCTGGCACCGGTTTGCCTATGGATATGAGAGCCACCCCCGCACCTTTCCCAATTTGCAAGCACTACTAAAAGCAGCTTTCTTTTACTAGTTAGCACTATTTTCAGTCTTGCTTCAGAACTACATTATCTGTCCTGTCTTGACCTAATACAGTTTAGAAAAGCCTTGGGCATTTACACATTCCATTCACCGTTACAGTAGACCACTGCCTCCATGTGCTTATGAGACCTGATGAGCAGAAAGTGGCAAGTTCTTGACCCGTATCTTATTTTTGTGTATATAAATGTTTTGCCTACACGTATATATAACACATGAATGCCTCTGGAGGTCAGATGAGGGCACTGAATCCAGGTCCTCTGCAAGAACCGTAAGTGTTCTCAGCCTCTGAGCCATCCTTCCAGCCCAAGGTCTTGATTAGTATCCTAATAGTTGTCTCTGTGCCGAAGAGCAGGTGACAAATCCTGTGTCTCCTCAGTGAAGTTTCTTTTTTTCTGCAATATTTTTACTACAGTTTACTTGTTTGTGGTGTGTGTGTGTGTGTGTGTGTGTGTGTGTGTGTGTTGGTGTGCACTCTGTGTGTGTGCGCGCGCACTTGTGTGTGTACTCAGTGTGTGTGCACGGGTGTGTGTGCACTCGTGTGTGTGTGTGTGTGTGTGTGTGTGTGTGTGTGTTTGTGTGCACTCTGTGTGTGTGCGCGCACTTGTGTGTGTACTCAGTGTGTGTGCACGGTGTGTGTGCACGTGTGTGTGTGTGTGTGTGTGTGTGTGTGTGTGTGTGTGTGTGTGTGTGTGTGTGTACTCGTGTGTGTGTGTGTGTGTGTGTGTGTGTGTGTGTGTGTGTGTGTGTGTGTTGTGTGTGTGTGTGTGTGTGTGTGTGTGTGTGTGTGTATGTGTGTGTGTATGTGTGTGTGTGTGTGTGTGTGTGTGTGTGTGTGTGCATGTTGTGTGTGCACACGTGTGTGTGCATGTGTGTGTGCGTGTGTGTGTGTGTGTGTGTGTGTGTGTGTGTGTGTGTGTGTGTGTTTGTGTACATGCTTGTCTGCACTCCTGTGCACATGCATACAGGCAGACTGTGGAAGTGAGAGGAAAATTTTTAGGAATCAATTGTCTCCTTCTACCAAGTGTGTCCCAGAGACTGAACTTAGGTTATCAGGCTTTGCAGAACTGAACCTTTACCACTGAAACATCTCACCAGTTCCCTCAGTGAAGTCTCCTGGCTTTAGTCACGACGGCTTTCAAAGGGTAAAAAAGGTGACACGGGGTTGCCTCTTTGGCTCTTGGAGGCAACACATTTAACTATGTTATTCTATAGTTTTACTTGGCAACCTTTCCATTTGGGACAGGAAAGAGCGAGAGGCAGAGCACCGTCAGGTTTTGAAGCTGCCACACACAGGGCCTCAGGATGGCATTGGCCTGTTCCCTGAGTGTCTGTGGATTCACAGCCTGTGTCCCCTCCTGTTCTTCACTCATTCTAGTCACTGAGTTTAGAGCCTCCTGTAGTGGAAGCTGTCTGCCAGGCACCGCAGCCCTGCAGCCCACTTAAGAGCTGCTTCCTACCCCAGGTCCCCAGCTTTTTGATTCTTTGCTTGGAGGCTTTCTCCTGGGTTGAGGAAACCATGTTCAACACGCAAGTAGCTTGGGCATCCAGGAAATTTCATGTCTCTGAGGGAAACTCAGGCATTGAGGATGGAAGTCTCCACGTGAAACAGTTCTCAAGGGTGTTCTTATTCCCCAGTGACTCGCTGGCCACCACAGTAATTGTCACTGTATTACTCATTATCTTTTGCCTGCTTTCTTCCATCTCTGTTTGCCATACCTTTACTGCACTCTGTTGGGATCACCTCCCCAAGCTTAGAGGCCTGTCCATAACACTCTCTGTGGACACTGGCTCCTTCGATGGTTTGAGTGAGAATGGCTCCCCTGGACTCACATGTTTGAATACTTGGTCCCCAGCTGATGGACTGTTTGGGAAGGATCCAGAGGTGTGGCCTTATTGGAGGAAGTGTGCCACTGGGGGCAGGCTCTGAGATTTCAAAAGACTTGTGTCATTCCTAACATACTTCTTTGCTTCCTGTTTGTGGATCAAGATGTGAGCTCTCAGCAGCTACCCCAGTGCCATGTCTGTTGCCTGCCTACCTGCCTGCTGCCATGCTGCCACCTTGGTGGTCATGGACTTCTATCCCTCTGGAACTGTAATCCACACATAGACTCTTCCTTCTGCAAGATGCTTTGGTGTTTTCCACAATAGAAAAGTAGCTAATACAGTTTTCTTCCTGTTCCGTGTGTTTACGCCTTTGCCAGTGCTTTCTGCCAGATGACTTATCTTGTACCGCATAAACAACCTCCCTCCTTATACGCCGTGTTTTGTTGATTTGTTTCTTTTGTGCTCCTTTTTGTCATTGTATTGCTGTGTAGGGTATGAAGAAACGCACAGCTTAGCTTAGTCAGCCTTCCATCAAAGCCTGCCTGGCTCTAATGCGGTGTCCTACCCTTTCTCACAGCCCCACAATCACAGAAGCCTTGCATCTCTTTCCTTTCTTTAAGTCCTTGGGTGTGCCCCTCCCCTGTTCAGAATTTCATTCTCCTCACTGACTAACAAACTCATACTTTTTCTTCAAAATCTGCCTCAAATGTTAGCTCTTCTGTTGAATTTCCTCTAATTTCCTACCCCTCTCTTGAAGCATTTAATAATCCTCAGTTCAGTGTGTACTTCTCTGCAGGCTCACATGTCCTGCTGCCAAGGCAAGATCTCTTATCTAACAAGGGATGGAGAGGGAAAATTGATAGTACATATTGTAAGAGCACAGTTGCTCTTCATTTGTAGAAGTAGCCTATACACACTGCTGATGGTCTGTCTGTTCTAAGTTAACCTTTGCTCTAGATGTAACTTCAGATGGATTCAGGAAGGATACAAAACTCAGTAACATGGGTGCCTGTGAAAACCCCTCTTTAAAGACAGAGGGGGCTATAAGGAAAGAAGCTCTGTTGTCCATGGTCTGGGTCTGGATCAGGTGTTTCCAGATTTCTAGCACCTTGCCAAAAAGAAATGAAGAAGTGCACACGGACAGCAAGGCAGTGAGGGATTTTATTCAGAAGCAAAGGGAAAGCGTAGGCTAGATGCAAGAGGCAGCCGGCTCTGGGCAAGGTGCAGTTCATGGGAATCTGATTACTCTGGGAAGAGGTGAAGGGCAGCTTTCCTTCTATGGGTGGAGGAGGAGTTGGTTAGTAGGGGTTGAACATGTATGGCTTTGATTGACAGGCGTGGGTTTTGTAAGCTTCTGTTGACCTTGCATGCCGTTTCCCATGATGCACAAGATGACAAACAGGGATTTTCCCCTAATTTACCCAGAAGACAGTTTGCCTTATTGCGCATGCACCTAAAACCAGTCAAGACTGGACTGGTACACTACCTATGGTTCTAGGATATGCTTCAGGATGTGTTTTGCCACAAAAGAGGAGTTACTAAGGGTTTGTTGCTAAGGAGCTGCAGGTCAAATGATTGGTTGCTTTGTTTGGAGAGGCATGAATGTGTAGCTCGTGGCAGGTGGGCGTTCCGGGTTGCTAGGCACTTTATTAGGAAAGGAATACGTGTGTGCCTCAAGTCCAATGGGGCTCTAGATTACTAAACTACTCCTATGCTCACCTGCCTCAATACCAGCACTTAAATCTCAGAGACAAGACCGACCATCTGACCAGAAGGACAAGTCTTAACTTCAGAATGATCAACTGCCTTTGTTTCTTCTCCCTGTACAATCTGCTTGCTGAAGACAGGATGTGAGACAGGGTTTGTTGTTGTTGTGGGCATTTTATTTATTTATTTATTTATTTATTTATTTATTTATTTATTTATTTAAGTTTTTTGAGACAAGGTTTCTTTCTGTAGCTTTGGAGCCTGCCCTGGAACTAGCTCTGTAGACCCGGCTGCCCTTGAACTCACAGAGATCCGCCTGCCTCTGCCTCCCAAGTGCTGGGATTAAAGACGTGCGCCACCAACGCCTGACTGTGAGATTGGTGGCTCTCTGAATAAAACAGTTTTAGATTTAGTTCTAAATCATTGGCTTCTAAAATAACAGGTAGCAAGGACTGAATTGTGGCTTCATATCTCACTGTTTTTCACTGGATTTCCACACATTGATACATACTCAATGAACACTTGTAAAATGACCGAATGAGAATATTCTTTAGGGATGAGAAATTTGAGTTAGGTTGATATGTCAGCAACTAGAACAGACCTGGTACACAAACTGAACTCCAAGAGTGACTGCAGGGGAGCCATCTATCTCCAACCACACTCTGGGAAGCGCACTTTGCCCAGTGTACCTCTGGCATAGTCAGTGGGAGGCTGTGGTGACAGATACGGTGGTAGGAACATGAAGAAAGTTTTTGTTATTGTTGTTTGTATTTTACTATAGTTTTTGTCTATTTGCATTTTTATGATATCAATGTGAAATATTCTGCAAAGGCTCATGGGCTGAGGGCAGCAAGATTCAGAGGACTTTTGGAAAGTTACTACATCATGATGGCCCTGAAGAAATCAGTGGGTGAATCCCTTGATAGATTAATGATTTGATGGACTATTGGAGGGTGATGAAAGCATAGGGGTGGAATTTATTTGAAGACAGTGGGTCCTTAGGTTCTTGGGGGTATAACTGTAGGAGTTACTCCCCACCCCTGTTCACTATGAGGTGAGTAGTGGCTTTGTTCCATCCCCACCAGACACAGTAGAGCCAAGAGAACATGACCTGAAACCTGGGAAACCACAGCTCCCACATAATTCTTTTCTCTCCTTTGCCGAAGGCTATATGGTGTGTAGGTTAAGATCTGGAGTGTGAACTTTGAACTCTGTCTCTTGCTAGTGTTATCATTTTGGACTTCCTTGAACTCTCTTTTGCAGACTCCTTACCTGTGATGTAAAGACCAAGTGGATATATATTCTGCATGGTTATGAATATATATCATGTATGATCACTTTGAGTCTGTGAAGGCCACATCTAAATCCCATGTGTATGGTCAATATACCCACCACTAGCAGATGGATGCAAGGATTTTAGATGGTTAGGTTGCTTGCTCAAAGTCACTGAGGCCATGTGCAGTGGATCAGAAGTAAATGAGTGACACATTTGAGATTCAAGGACCATTTGAAAACTGATCTCCTAGGGATGAACCTGCTAGCTACACCTCACTAAGCACAGGGACTCCACACAGACTCAGCTCAGTGCCTGGATCTAAGCAACGGGATGGGTGATTCAGAAAGTCTGTGTGGTTTCCATCCCTGGAGCTCTGATGTGTATCTGGCACCAACAATTATGAGTCCCTGAAGGTCTATACTATATAGCCCAAGTCACAGTGGTTTCTTCTTTATTTTATTATTGTTATTAATTTTTGTCTCTGTGGACCAAATCTCTGAAAAATTGATCCCTTGGTATTGAAAATGCCAAAGCATGTGTCCTTTGTTTTTTTTTTTTTTTTTAGCATATCAAACTGCAATAAAAAAGATCTAAAAAGATCTTTTCAGTGGTGATGCTAGATAGATGAAAAGAGGTGGTCAGTGTCAGCTGAGGATCTGTGATGCTCTGGCCAGCTCTGGGCTGTTAAGGAAGCTTGGCGTTCACACACTCCAGGTCTCTCTAGCCCCCTCAGGATTACTTGCCTATGTCCACCCCTTTCATTGTCAAGGTGGAGGGTAAAATCAAGGCAATGGAGCAGAGTCAAAGTATTTGAAGTTTTTTTTTTTCTGGAGCAGCAACAGGTGGGGTGTGGGGTGCTGTAGAAGTGGGGTGCTCTTCAGTCCTTTGTGCAGACCTGTGCTCTGGAATGTATGTATGTATGTATGTATGAATGTATGTATGTATATATATATATATATATATATATATATATATATATATATCTGGCTTCATTGCTTAGCTGGTTAAAGAACTTGTCTAGTCTGTCTAGTATGATTTATTCATCTTGTTTTATGCATATGTGTGTGTGCCAAGCCCTTGGCAGCCAGGAAACGGCGTTGAATCCCCTGGAGCTGAGTTACAGGTGGTTGTGAGCTGCCTGATGTGGGTGCTGGAAACTGAGCACAGGTCCTCTACAAGAGCAGCCAGTGCTTTTAACCCCTAAGCCACCTCCCTAGCTCAAGAACTTGCTTTGATTTTTCAAACATTTATTTGTGTACGCATGCACACAAGTGTGGGCCACAGAACATGATGGAAGTTCAAGGACAGCTTTTGGGAATTGGTTTTCTCCTACAATGTGGTCTCAGGGATTGAACTCAGGTTGTCTGGCTTTCTGGCAAGTACCCTTACCTGCTGGGCCATCTCCAGCCCCAGAAGAACTCTCTTTAACACTTCTTGGTGGTGTAATCAGCCAGCAACAAGTGCTTAGTCTCCTTTTTTCTCTGAAAACGTCTTCATTTCACCTTATCATCTGAGAGATGGATACAAGTATGTGAGTCTGTGGGATAAAATATTCCCAACTGTTTAAGATAATGAGGAGTAAATATAAAGGCATTTGCTGGACATTAAGTGGCAAACATTTGATATTTCTCTAGAAAAATTATGTGTCTTGAACGATGGCTTCTAGAACAGTACCCCTGGGAAGGGAAGCAATGGTGGGCCTAGGAAACATGTCTTTGTGGTTATTGGAATTTTCTGAAGTCCCTAAAACAAACCTGTCTACATTTTTGTATGAAAGTATAGTTTGCTTTTTCCTTTTAGTCTTCTCACACTATTGAAATGCACAGCTTAGTTTAAAAACAAACACCACTTCAGCCAGGTGTGGTGGCACACACCTTTAATTCCAGCACTCGGGAGGCAGAGCCAGGGGGATCTCTGTGAGTTTGAGGCCAGCCTGGTCTACAGAGTGATTTTCATGCTAACCAGAGCTACATAGCAAGACTCTGTCTCAAAAAATAGATGGCTAGAGAGATGGGTCCATGGTTAAAAACATTTGCTTTTGCAGAAGAACAGAATTCAGTTCCCATCACCCACATGGTGGCTCACAACCATCTGGGACTCTAGTTCCAGAGGCTCCCACACCCTCTTCTGGTCCTCATGGGCCCAGGCACACACATGGTTCGAAGGCATGCATGCAGGCAAAGCACTCATCCACACAATACATAAATAAATAAATAAATAAATAAATAAATAAATAAATAAATAAAATCTAAAACATTTTAAAAAAATCACTTAAATTTTCTCTAGTGGTATAAATATTAGCTTATAGGATTAAAATTAAAGCACTTTTATGGATTCTGAGACTTTGAAAGAATGGAGTAAAGGGGAAATGGGCAAATTGTTTAAGAATCTTGGGAAACATTTGTACAGGGGTAGCGCACTGTATTAAATATGTAAGGTCTTAAAAAAAAGAAGGGATTTTGAGAGCCCATTCCATGTGAAGGGATGCTCTTGGCCTGGACACATGGGGAAGGGTCTAGGCCTGGCCCAGGATGATGTGGTAGACTTTGGGGAGCCCCTTTTGAGGGCCTTACCTTCCCTGGGGAGTGGAGGGGGGATGGCTAGGGGCAGGTGGGATGTTGGGAGTGAGAAGGGATTGACATCTGAATCAAGCTTGTTCCTAATTTGAACTAATAAAAGAATAAAATAAAATATAATTAAGACAGAGTTAGCCAATAAGGATCCCTAGCCTTTGGCCAACAGTTTAATAATTAAACAATAAAAGAATCTTGGGAAACCATGTACTGTGTGTACACTCACTTCACATACTCACTGACCCAGCAACACCTCCCAGCCTGCACTGGAAGGGTTTTTCAGTCTGTAGGAGTGAACCTACCCCATGAGCCACAGGGAAGTCCAGGACTGGCTCTTCCCATCTGCATCCCCTCCAGCAAGCTCCCTGTTGCTTCCCAGATGCTATCTGGTGTCACACTCCTCATCCACTGCACTCTTCCCACACCTGAGAACTGTAAGACACAGTTCTTCAGGGAAAACTGCAGCTGGGGAAAGGATGCATTTCCCATCTCACAGAGGGTCTTCTCCAGCTCCATCCATTCATATGCATGTTGGTTTTGTTTTTTAGCAGGCTCTCATGTATCCCAGGCTGGCTTTGAGTTTGTTATGTGGCCAAGGATGACCTTAAACTTCTTTTTCTGTTTCGTTTTGTTTTTCTTTTTATTTATGTGTAACCCTGTGAATCTCTGTGTGTGCCACATGTGTGCTAGTAACCCCAAAGGCCAGAAGAGGGACTCAGTTACAGGTGACTGTGAGCCACCAAGCATGGTGCTAGGAATTGAACTTCCTCAGGAAAACTTCCTAACCTCTGAGCCATTTCTGTAGCGCCAACCTTGAACTTGAACAATCCTCCCGCCTCTGGCTCCCAACTTCTGGAACTACAGGTGAGGTCTGCCACTCATAGTTCATGCAGTGCTGGGGATGGAACCTGGGATTTTGTTCATGCTGGAGAAACTGTCTATCAGCTGAGCTATGTCTACAGCCCTGGTACCAGATGTGTTCCCCTGAAATCTTGAGGGGCGTTTTCATGCACATAGGAGATCATTTTCTCTAAGGCACACCACTGCCATTTCCCTTGGGTTGTCTCCTGCGATAATGGTAGTGCTTTCCCTGCCTTAGGTATACACAGGTTCATAGGCTAATATGGAGCTTTCTTTTTATTATCATAATGCATGGAATGTGTTGAACTTCTTAAAGCATGGGTGGATATTGTTTAATATAACCCAAAGCATTTTGACTATTATTTGTTTACTTTTCTGTGGTATTGGGGCTTAAGCTTGGGGTCTCATAGGTTCTAGGCAAGGGCTACACTACAGAGATACATCCTCCCCCTCTAAAAATTTTAAAAATCTTTGGGGTATTGGGGTGCATGTATGTGTGTTTGATGAGGGAGGCACATGTATGTTAAGATGAAGGGTTAATGGCCTAAAACAAGGAACCTCAGCAGATTAACTCCTGACTCGGCATATTGTTAGGACACCTGCTCGACAAGAATATCTGCTGAGGTCACTAGGCTGAACTATAAGGTACACATCCATTGGTAAAACTTTCCTCCCCCGAGCCCCCTTCTTTGCCATAAACTCCAAAGCCCCCTGCACACAGGTATAGTCTCCTCTCCCATGGAGAGATTGCTGCCTCACATTGCTCTAATTAAAGATCTCTGCTGCTATTGAGGTCAGTCTCCTCTTTTATTTTCTATGGCCTTGATCAATACTGATCTAACACATGGTACATGGGTGGATGTCAGGGGTGAAATTTATGGAGTTGGTTCTCCCCTTCTACCTCTATGTGGGTTCTAGGGACCAAACTCAGGTCGCCCAGCTTGCACAGAAAACACCTATATCCACTGAGTCATCTTTAAACGCTGAACCTCTTTAAACACTTTTGTCTACCCTAGCTTCTTCCTGAGACACCAACTATCATGTGCTGGTGTACTCTGCATGGCTCCTCCAGTCTCCGAGGCCACTCATGTCTGCCTGGCTCTTTAGGTGCACAAGTCTTCTCTGTTTTAGCTTGGGTAGTTTAAATAGTTCAAGCCATCCTATCTTTTAAGTTCACTGAATTTTTGATAGTGTTATTTTTAATTAAGCTCAGTCAATTTTTCATTTCAGATATACATTTTTCTAACTAATGAGAGCATGCTAGTTTTTTTAAAGTAGTTTTAATTATTCTCCTTTACATAATATTTATAATACTGCCTTAACAATGACATCTTGAAATTTGCAGGCAAAGGGACAGAACTAGAGAATGCCATCCCGAGTGAGGTAACCCAGACCCAGATAGTGCATATATATTTATATGCACTCATAAGTAGATATTAGACATAAAGCAAAGGACAGCCAGACTGCCAAAGGACAGTCAGCCTACAGGCCACAACTCCAGAGAACCCAGGTAACAAAGAGGACTCTAAGAGAGACATATACGTTGCCATGCTGCACAAGGCAACCAGAGTATACCCTCAGAATTCTTCATTGCAAATGATGAAAGCCACATTGACTGGTTGGTTACTCTCAGAATTGTCAAGATCCAGGAGAAACAAGACTGAAAGATGAGGAGGATCTAAGCTCATCTTGGAACAGGAGGCTCTGGGGGGCCAGCATTGTGTGGTTGTTGCAGTCACTCACATACCGGGTGGCATGGCTGCCACCAGCAGAGTCAACTGGGAGTGGCCCTGCTTCTGTCTAACTCTTGTCTAGAGTAGGGGTCGCAGCTGGTCCCATTCTGTCACCTGCCTATGGCCCAAAGGCCAGATATCTTAGGGAACACATGCTTGACATTATCACTTCTACAGAAGGAACTGGAGTCCTGCATTCCATCAAGATTTCCACAAGGGTAATTTTGCCAAGCACAGGAAGAGGGTTTAGATGTTGAAATGCTATTCCAAGGGCCAGGTACTCACTGGTGGGTTGACTGATTAGCTTGCAGTTGGATTGTCTTCTAGATTTATATTTAATAAATAAAAATGAATATGTTAACTAATTAATTAATTCAGAGTCTTGTTATATTGTACAGGCTAGCCTCTAACGTCTGGGCTCAATGATCCTCCTGCCTAAACCTCCAGAATAGGTAGGACTACAGGCAGATTCCACTGGCTTTTCTTTTCAAGTAATAAGACACTAGAAAGAACAGCTAAATCTCTTCTATTACCTCCTTCCTCTTTCCTTAGTGAGCTGCTCTCAGGAGTTAGAAATAGCTTCCCCTAGTCCACTTAGAGATACTCCAATACAAGGAAATTCTATATTAATACTCAATACCTGGGATTATCATAATCTGCACCCGCATTTGAGGCTCACATCTACACTGTCTTTTTTAAATTGATGCCCATCTATGTTGGTTAAAATCACCTTTAGGCTGAGTTTAAATCCCAGCCACAGCATCACTCATCATTCTTGCTGTGTGACCTCTGGGAAAGTTCCTATTTTGATATCTTTTTTTTGTAATTTTTTTATTAGTTCAAATTAGGAATAAGCTTGCTTCACTTGTCAGTCCCTCCTCCCTTTCCCTTCCCTCCCCCCAATCTTCTCCCCAACCTCCCACCTGCCCCCACTCCATCCACCCTCGACTCCCCAGGCTGGGTAGTGCCCCCAGTGGGGGCTCCCCAAAGTCCACCACATCATCCTGGGCCGGGCTTAGGCCCTCACCCATGTGTCCAAGCCGAGACCTATCTTGATTTCTTAATAGCTCCATTAAAAGTTCCTGTCTTAATACCCTGATATCTTCCTTTCTACACCCAGGAAAGGTGGATTCTAACAGTGTCTACTCTGCTGCATTGTTGGAAGAATTTGCTGAGCTACAGCATACAAAGCATTTAGGGTGGCGCCTGTCACAGAAGCACTCAATAACTGCCGTATTATTAAAGATGCCCCTGGCTGGTACCTCTAAGGCAAAGGTTGAGTTGTTTACACCCATCAGTGATGTATATTTCTAGGGGGTAGACTGGGAACAACACCCATCAGTGATGTATATTTCTAGGGGGTAGACTGGGAACAACACCCATCAGTGATGAATATTTCTAGGGAGTAGACTGGGAACACTGGAAACAGAAACCTTTCCAGTTACCCTGTTGTGAGCACTTGATGATTGCTGCCAATATTGAAGTCATTTTGCCATATCATACATTTCCTTAGGGATAGACATTAAGGCTGTTGCCCATGTTTTTCCACTAAGAACAATTCTTCGGTCTTCATCCATATCCATTACTCCGTGTACATGTGAAGTGTGGAATTGCTGGGCTGAGATTCAATCAGGCCCATTGAATATCAAATCACTATATCATTCTCCCACTTACAGAGTCATATGTAGAGGCAAACAATGAATTCTGAGGGTGTCGATGATCCGTGGCTAATGAAGAAATTCCTCAGATTTGCATTGTCCCCAAGAGAGAACAGTCATTCACAGGGGCTTTTGGGGAGGGAGGCATTAACACTCTCCCCACTCTGCAAATGAGTCCACATTGAGCATTCAGCCAAATTTGATGAATATCAAAACAGGAAAGGGAAAAAAAGATTAATAGGGATGTTGTCAACATGAAGTTTTTATTCCATTAGAAAAAAAAAAAGCTTTTAAAGTTATTTTAAAAAATTTGTTCAATAAACACTTAATCATGGACATTTGTCCCAGCCTTCAGGAGTGGTGATTTGTGGGGCTGAGAAGTTGTTCTGAGACAGTATTTCTTTTTCAGTTTGACACAATGTCTTATTAGTGAGCCAAAAACAATCTCATTCCCTGTGTATCAAAGAGCTTCAGACGTTATTGGATAATGGGATGGGGTTTTAGACAAGTGATAGAGTGTTTCAAGATGTCAAGTTGCCGAAGAATTGTAGAAGAGAAAGAGAAGGGACAATCAATGAAAGAAGAGAGAATATCAATGGAGGTGGGGGTGGGGGGGTGGGGTGGGGTGTGGCTGAGAGGGGCCAGGCTTAGCACCTAAGAGCAAGGATATAGATTCTCTCATGTAAGTCTGTCTCCAAGCCTGGACTCCATCTCCTTCACCAGACCTTCCTCAGCTTTCTGCATGTGGAAGGCATGCTTAGTCCCATTTCTTCTCCAGGCAGGGCTCTGGGAACACGAGGACAGGACCAAAGTCAGTTGAACTCCTGGATGCTTTGTTTCACCCCCTGAGGCTGACAGCGGAGCATGTATATGGACCGGATCCTTTCTCCTTGACCCTTCTTTCTGCCCACCCCTGTCCTTCCAGACACACTGCCATGGTGTGTGGGATCCATGGCTTGGGCACCTTCTTGCCTGGTTTAAAAAAAAAAAAATCCCAGCCTGAGGCCCCTTTCCTGCCTCTTGAGAAAAGATGCAAGAGGATGCTAGCATCAGGGTGTGTGGAGGGGCTCAGCAGTGAGGGGGCTCAGTCTGTAGAGGGAAGAACATTGTGATAGGATTGCAGAGGAAGAGGGAAAGCGGCCTGTCTGTGACCCTGCTTCAGTTATCCGGTAGCCCCAACCTTAACCCGAAACCTTAGTCTTTAAACTAGTTAGAGAGACATAGGCATTCCCAACAGGGGGAACTCATGCTGCCCCAGAGCATCTCCTGGGAAGGACAGTGTCTCGGAACAATAAGATGTTAGACTCCTAATTCCCTGCTCCCATGTGATCAGACCATGTCTCCAGGCTGCTCAGAGTCACTCAAACGCCTGCATCTTTAAAACTTACAAGTGGGTTCTTCCCTGTGTGTGTGCAGTGACATTTGGGAAGCCATCTTCAGTGACCTCAGGATTAGGCAGCCAGGCAGTTGAAGCAAAGGGAAAGGGTAAAGAAATTTGCCTCAAAAGCACAGTTAAAGGCAAGGGAAAGTGAATTGTGCTTTTTAAATTTCCATAATGCATTCAAGGAAGCCTCAGCTGAGGGGCATTTTGTTCTGTGACCCAGTTATGATGAGATCTAAGAATTTTCCTCTTCTTCCCATGGCTCTCTTGCCCATTCTGCACCCAGAATCCTCTTGCAGTCCCCACTGTGACTGAGATCATTTCTCCTTCAGCAACAGGTAGGAACTAGATTTCTGGGTTTGCAGACACCTTTCCCACAGGAACTCTTGGTTTCAATTGCTGCATATTTTAGTTTCAAATAACTCATATGGGGGGGGCTAGAAATGGAGAAAGAAGCAAGATGGTGGCAAACCAATAGGAAATACTGTAAAATATGAATTCCAAGCCACAGGTGAAAGACACAGCACTCACCATAGGAATAAAAGAGATGGTTTAGCTGAACATTGGTGGCTCACAGCTTTAATCCCTGCACTCGGGAGGCAGAGGCAGAGGCAGAGGCAGGTGGATCTCTGTGAGTTTGAGGCCAGCCTGGTCTACAGAGCGAGTTCCAGAACAACCTCCAAAGCAATACAGAGAAACCCTGTGATTGAGATAATTTCTCCTACAGCAACAGGCAGGAGAAAAAACCAAAGAGAGAGAGAGAGAGAGAGAGAGAGAGAGAGAGAGAGAGAGAGGAGAGGGAGAAAGATATGGTTTATTCTGGAGCAATGTATGAGTGGACATGGCCTGGGAACACAGGGTTAGGTCTGCCCCAGTACCATGTTCCAGAGAGGTGGTGATTTCATGAACTTTTTATAGAAACAGGACAAAGATTTTGGAGCTGTCACTCATGCTGGGGTGGGCTTTGGTGATGCAGCTGTCTTTGAATCATTTCTGCTCCTGTAAGTAACGCCTCACCCATAGTCCTGCAAGTAACCACAATAAAACTCATCATTCACCAAGTTAGACTTTGGTGATACCTGTACCTTGGTCTTTTGTGGGCTGTCTGTCTGATGTGTGTGTGTGTAGTAGCATCTCCCCAGAAAAAGTTTTGTCATACAACATCTGAGAAGTGAATCTAGGGTGTCCCACATGCTAGGCAACCACTCTACTGCTGCTATATCCCTGGCCCCTTTCCCACTTTTTATTTTGAGACAGAATCTTACTAAGTTAACCAGGGCAATGTACAGTAACTTGCAACCCACCTTCTCAGCCTCCCAAATAGCTGGAATTACAGGTTTGTGTCATAAAAACCAGCATGTTTATCTATTGTTTTGATAAATGGCTTTTAAAATAAATGGAATGTTTTCTGCAAAAACCATAATTGCATCATTTCTTTTCCTTTTTTTTTTTTAAGGATGGGAGGGTAGAGAGTAGAAGTTACTTAGGCTTCAAATCACGTCTGCTTCAGAATCTGCTTCCACCACTGATACTGAATAGTAGCTACTACACACTCTACTAGTTTGGCCTGTTTTCCACAGTCTAAATCTCTGCAAGCCACTGTATCGTGTGTGTGTGTGTGTGTGTGTGTGTGTGTGTGTGTGTGTGTGTGTGTATTCGCACTCACACACACAGAGGGAGGGAGACAGAGACAGATGGAGGGGGAAGAGAGAGAGAGAGAGAGAGAGAGAGAGAGAGAGAGAGAGAGAGCCTGACTGAACTGTTTGGGTGTCTCCCAGGTGGGTTGAAATGATTGCCTATTATCTTCACAAAATGTCCAGTAGATGCCTTGTAAACTGTTCCTGTTGGCTTGTAGATGGTAACTCAACAAACTGCCTTTGGATGTCCCTTTTGGCATTTCTTTAGTCTTAATAGAATTTCTATCATGACATTAACACTTACTTGATCCCAGCATTGTATAAAAAGACTTTCATGAATCATCCATAATTCTGCTGTCAAAGGCCTGACTCTCGCCAAAATTTGCTAAATTCATTTTGCTTTTTGACATTTAAATGATTGTTGTATACTTGGCTTTGCTCTCTTGAGTTCACCTCTGGGGTCATTAAGAATCCAATGCAGTTGGTGAACTGGCAGCAGGTAAGAGTGTTTGCCACACAGGGCTAGAGACATGAGTTCAATGCCTAGAACCCACGTAAAGGTGGAAGAGGACTGACTCCACAAACTTGTCCTGACTTCCAAAGATAGCACAGAGTGTACACACACGACACACACACACACCATACATACACACAAATACATACTAGGCATACACACACACACATACACACACACACACACACACACACACACACACACACACACACACGCACGCACGCACGCACGCACGCACGTGCACACACACATGCACAGATAAATAGATTTAGGTGCAGCAGTAAAGATGTCACAAAATTGGACTCTAACATACAAATACATGAATAAAACCTAATGCAGTACAGAGGTCATGAACTTGAATTCAAAAAACAGATTGCTACCTGCAAACTCTGACATTTAGCAATCTGAATTTTCATTTGAATGAAAAGATGAAAAATTCAATTAAAATGGGAGTTCCAGGCTAGTCATGACTATGTAGTGAGACTGTCTCAAAATGCCTACAAACATACAGTGGACCTGTCAACATTTCATCATGGAAAGGGAAAAGAGCTCAGGAGACAGCACCCCTCCTTATAATGAGAGACTATCTGTAGTCCGTAAGGTTAAGATATCTTTATTCAGATAAACACCAGCCAAACGTAAGCCAGAGCATCATGCCAGGGGCAGCACGGCAGACAGGCCAGAGAGACGGAGCTCCCATATGCCTTGCAGCCCCTTAAAAACCTATTACGAGTCATCCTGACCTCACCTTGACCACACCCTGACAGGAGTGGTCAGACACACCTGTAGCCTTCCCTTAGGAGGCGTGGTTACAGTGTCTCCCTACAACTTAACAGTTTATGTAAAGTATCCAAAATTAACAATCATAAAGGTAAAATACAAGAAGATATAATAATCTGTTATGACACATCCTAACTATGTCTACACCAGCTAAACCCTAAAGTCATCTGAAAGGTGGTGTCCTGAACGCCTCCTTCCAATCCCAACCATAAACAATAGTAAGTTATCCCCAACTAGGCTTACACTACCCTAATAGACAATAATGGAGGATGGAGGCAAAGCATCCTCCAAATTACTTCCTGCTGAAATGGGACGATGGTCGTGGGGTCCTGTGGGAAGAAAATGTTAGTATGGTGAAAGTCTCTAATGGATTATATCCAGTCCATATTAGATGGGATTTGCTTGACTGAAGATCTAGGTTGAAATCCTCAACTTGATTGAAGTCAGTAGTCGAAGCTCTGGTCAGAGTGTCAGTTGAAATGGAGTAAGTTGCATCCAGTGAAGTCTAGGAGGTATGGCCCAATTTCCTTTTGGAGCATCCAGGGATTGCTGTTAGGCAGGTCTTCATTGGCTGTGTGGGACTCAAACATAAGTGTTAGAAGAGAAATGTTTGCATGTTGGAAAAGGCAATCGTGGCAAAATAATGATTAGGAGACAATGTACACCTTGAAGGAAAGAACCAAGAAAGACAAAGATAGTCCCCAAATCCTTCTCTTGTTGTGTATTACATCAATTGGCTTCTTGATATAATACAGAAACTCTAAAGTTTTAGATAAACAACGTGCTTGGATTTTAGAGGAGGAAAGCCAAATCCAACTCTAAATCCAGTATTGATTTACTTGAATAGGGACTAGAAAAATAAAGAGAAATAGAGTTATTTGAGAGACAGCTGTAAAGTTTACCGTATGGCATGTTCCTTTTGTTTGATGGCTATAGCTACCTTTTCTTCTTAAGCATCTACCCACGTAGTGTCCTTTAGCAACAATGGTGACTAGATGGAGGGACACCTGTCACTTTCTTCAGTGGTGTAGCCACTGTTCAGTTGCCCAGACTCTAGTAAATAGTGCTCCTATCCATGCGAACACTAGGCCCACTGGTTGACACACACACACAAAGATATGGAAGTAGGAGGGGCAAAGGGGTTCAGCAGGAGAGGGACATACACACACACAGAGATTCATGTGCATCTCCTATGTGTGCACAAAAGCACACACACATAAAATGATACTAGAAATAACTGCCTAATTAATAGCTATTAAAATGTTAGCTGTCTTTTGTCAGCTTGACACAAGCTAAAGTCATCTGGGAAGAGGAAACCTCAACTGAGAAAATGCCTCCATCAGATTAGTCTGTAGGCAAGTCTTGGGGGCATTGTCTTGAATGATGACTGATGTGGGAGGGCCACCAGGGTGATACAGGAAAGCAAACTCATCACGCCAAAGGTAACAAGCCAATAATCAGTGCTCTTTGTGGTTCCTGCCTCTGCTCTTGCTTGAGACCTTGTCCTGACTTCCCTCAATGAACTGTCATCCAAATGTGCAAGCCAAATAAACCCTTTCCTCCCCAAGTTGGTTTTGGCCATGGTGTTCACAGCAATAGAAACTAAACTAGGACAGTATATACATTATGCTCCTGATACAGCTATTTAAGTGTCTTTGGACAGTGCCTGATACCTTCTAAATATTTGGTGAATGATAGGCCTTTGCTGTTATATTTCACCAGAAAAGAGCCTATGTTAGATTATATTAAAGGTATTCATCAGATTCCACTCTGTCTATGGGGCTTTGAAAATGAGATTTTTTTTTTTGGTAAATGCAATTCTTTGGGACTTGGTAAACACAGGATGACTAATGCTGACTACCGTGAATGGGTCAAAGCCACGTCATCAGCTGTCTTACACAGTGGGAGGCACCTGCTGGGGGCATTTGGTGCCGTGTGAGGAGGTACAGGGAGTGTTTCAGGGGTCTGGGGCTGTCATCCTCCCACTGTTTGTCCTTGCTGCCCTCATGGGCCCTGATTTGGAGCATGGCGGCTTCTGTGATACCTGGATGTGATGGAGCTGCTGGGGTGATGGAGAATGGCACATTTCATCCTCTCCCCTGGCTTACTCAGTCACCTGTCACAGGAAGAACTGACAGAACCATATGGCAAAAGTCTTACCATCCACAGGCAGTGTGACTGTGCAACCATTCTGAACCTTTGCTTCTTCATCTCAAAACGTGTGAACAATTCCTTTAATTGAGAAAGGCCTTAGTCTGGGCTTAATGGTGCACTTAGGAGGCAAAGGCAGGAGGACAATAAATATAAAACCAGTCTGGATATATCATGAGTTCGAGACCAGCCTGGAACACACAGTGAGACTCTGCCTTGTAGGGGACAGTGTAAGCCATGCCTGCTAGAAGCTAGCTACAGGTGTGCCTGACCACGCCTGTCAGGGCGTGGTCAAGGTGAGGTCAGGATGCCGAGTGATAGGTTTTAAGGGGCTGCAAGGTACACGGGAGTCCCTTCTCTCTGGCCTCCCTGCCTTGCTGCCCCTGGCATGCTCCGGCTTGCGTTTGGCTGGTGTTTATCTAAATAAAGATATCTTAACCTTACAGACTACAGATCATCTCGAGATATCGCCTCACATAATGAACAGGTAAAATAGTAAGGACTGCATTGGTAGTAACATATTGTTATCAGTGTACCCAGCAGGGCTCTTCATATGAATGTGTGTATATGTGCTTTGTGTGTGTGTGTGTGTGTGTGTGTGTGTGTGTGTGTGTGTGTGTGTATGAATGTGTGTGTACATGTGCATAAGTGTTTATGTGTGTATGCATATGTGTGTATGTGAGCATGTGCATGAGTGCATGTGTATGAGTATATGCATATGTGTGTGAGTGTGTGTATGTGTGTTTGAGTGTGTATGTGTGTGTGTGAGCATGTGTGTATTGCTCCCAGGGCTGCACACACATGCTATGCTGAACCGGAAGCACAGAGTCTGAGCTCTTCTAGAGATGAGGTACACCTCTTCACTATACAATCATAAAAGCCTTTTCCCATTCCTTAGTGCTGTGTATTTTAGTTTCCCAAAGTGGATGCCTATCTAAAGGAATAAGCTTTCTGAAAGCAATGCCTGAGCTGAGTTCAGGGAAATGGTCCTTGAGATGCAATCAGTGGGTGTTAGCAAGACTACTCAGCTCCATCTGGTTGATCCACAGTAAAAGAAGTTTCGGTCATTTCACCCTGGGGCATCAAACCAGAGTTCCTGGATGATGCTCTAACTGTGTTGTATTGAAAGTTCAATGCTTATGATGTCACCCAGCCATCCACAGGCACTCACTGGCCCTGTCCATAGCTCTGGTTCTACCCAGAATCCTGGTGGCAGTGGCAATGCGATTGCTGGGGGTGACTTGCTGTGGACATAGGCAGGTGTCCCAGCTCCCTTGGGAAACAATGAGGGAATGAGGTAACAGGACAAATCCACAATTATACCCCCCAGAAGGTGGTCTTGGGCAAAGGTGTGTCACATCTGGAACCCTACCTAGGTGTGCACTTACAAGGAGGTAGGATGGGAAAGGAAGGAGGGGTGGAGAAGAGAGCCCATATTAATGGGCTTTCCTGAGAGCGGAGAGAACAGGAACACAGCTGCAGAGGAGCCGTGAGGTACTGCTGAGTGGGTCAGAGATTTACTGGACAAGGGCGACTGCTTCCGTTTGGCTGTGGGTAGCACAGACCTAGTACAAGAAGGGTTATCTGAGTCTGCCTCCCCAAAGGCTGAGCTGCTTGTCTCTTTTCTTATACACTCTGGTACTGGCCTAGCCTGGCCAGATCCTTGCCCTCGTTAAGTTTACAGCCTCAGGAGGACTATCAGCATCTAAATTAACTGAATCAATTATAGAAGAATAAAGACATAGAAAATAAAGTATAGATATAAAAATGAGTCAGTCCTGGAGGAATAAAGACTAAGGTTTTGAGTAGCTGGAGAAAGCCTTTTAGAAATGGCATCAGACCAAAAGTCCCAAAAGAGCTGGGGAATAGCATGAATAAGACAAGCAGAGGCCAACAGCCTGGGAAATGTTCAAGAAATAAGCGGGGAAAAGAGGAAGGAGCCAGTGAAGGCCAGTTCACCCTGTTCCTGTAGACCATTAACGAACTGCATCCCAAGTGCAAAGGGAGGTGTTGATGGGGTTTGAGGGCACTGCAAAACTCAGTGCATGTTTCCAAAAGATTCCCATGGCCAGATGTGGTGGTATATGCCTGTTATGTCAGCACTCAGGAGGCTGAGACAGGAAGACCGAATGAGGAGGCTGTTGCTCAAGCCACCTGTGAATTAAAGATTACCCTGGGCTACAAAGCAAGACACTGTTTTACACATGCACGTACACACAAAACATCCATGTGGCACTATAGTGAAAAGTGGGATGTGAAGAGGTTAGAACTTGGTGTATCTATATTTTTCAATTCAAATTACCTTTGGCGTGTGTGTGTGTGTGTGTGTGTGTGTGTGTGTGTGTGTGTGTGTGTGTGTGTGTTCGCCACGTAGATGTCATGACATATAAAGGTTAGAGGACAACTGGAGGGAACCAATTCTCAGGATCGAGTTATTTTGTCAGGCGTCTTTACCTGCTGAGCCATCCCACTGGCTCCTTTTAATAGTTCCAATATGGTGCCTTTCACACTGTGCTGTCCCCCATCTGGCTCAGAAGAGTACTCATTACTTAAAGGCAAAGTGTTTGTAATTCTCCATCAGCAGCCTCGAGGTAGAAGGCCTTAATAAACTGGCTGCTCATTAGAGAAATAACACAAAACTCAAGGAAAGGTCTGTAGGGCCTGAGGTCTTGAGTATAAGTGTACTATCCCCCAGAATGCTTGCTTCAAAGGAGATGTATTGGGCATAGACATTCTGTTTCAAAATAAACAATTGTTCCCATTCTACTCCTGGGCCAGAGGAGTAGATGCACATAGGAGTGATGGCGGGTAGATGTGTTAAGTGGGGTCCAGTGATCTTTCCAAGGCGGGGAATGTGATTTTAAGTGGGCAGTGGGTGCTAGAAGCAAGATGGGACTTTGTACTAAGCACTTAGGAGAGGGCCAGGGAGATGGCTAATTGAATTGCTTGATGGACCAGCATGAGGACTGGAGTTTGGATCCTTAGAAACCACATAAAAAGCTGGGCAGATGGGGTAGTTGCCTGTAATCCCAACACTCAGGAGTTAGAGAACAGGCGATCCCAGAAGCAAGCTGGCTAGCTGGATCACCTGGAACTGGAAAGTTCCGCATTCATCAAGAGGCCCTGTCTCAATGTACACAGTAGAGAGCAGAGGAGGAGGACAATTGGCATCAATTTGGAGCCCACACACGTGAACTGCCATATACCTTTCTGGGAGAAAGTTCCATCATTTGGTTTCCTGGGAGACATTTCTGTTTATGAAGATGAAAGAAACGAATACCGTGGACTTTTTTTCCCTAGACAGCTGCATGAAGAAGGGTAGTTACAGTACTTTCTTATCACAGTGTACTGAGTGGCAGGTGGTGGTCAGTGGTTGAGGTCTGTGGACAGGTGCCTAGAACTCACAGGGCAGTAGGAATCACACAGTGCCTCACTAAAATGACAGGCAGAGACAGAACCCTGACTGAAGGCAGCATCTGCTACCTTTGTTACAAATATTCTGAAGCCGTGTGTCAGCTTTTATGGATAGCCCAGGAATTTATGATTATGCTAGATATTTAAAGGAACCCTCAATCTGTAAGGACTTTAAACAAATCACCAAGAGAAGATGACTTTTGTGTTTGAAGTATACACTAGTTCCTTCCTTATGTCTGCCATTGCACAAGTACCTCAGGCAAGTACGTTTATGCCCATTTTATGGATGTGGAACCTGAGGTTCCAGATGGCCTGGTTTATCCAGTGCCATGAAGTGGGTAAGGTCCTGGCTCCAATGGCTGTGCTCATTAACAGACCCCACACTCTCTGACTTAGGATGTGTGTGTGTGTGTGTGTGTGTGTGCGCGCGTGCGTGTGTGTGTTTGTGTGTTGGGTATGTGTGTGTGGTATTTATGTGTGGTAGGCATATGAGTGTGTGAGTGCATGTACCTATGTATTTGCCTGCAGAAGCCAGAGAAAGCGGGTTGGATGTTTTGACTTCCTCTATTATTCAAAGTCTTATTGCCTTGAGACAGGGTCTCTGACTGAACAAGAACCTCCTAGTTTGGACAAGGCTGGTTGGTCATCGAGTTCATGGAATCATTCTGTCTCCATCCCTCAATGCTGAGTGATGAGGGTATAGCATGAGCAGCCATACTCAGGTGTTTTTTTCTTTTACATTGGTGCTGGAGCCTTGAATTCGGGTCCTCATGCTTGCATAGCAAACCTCAATCTTTACTGGGCCATCCCCCAGCTCTGGTTTAGGAGTTCAACAGTAACAGGGATTGTTTGGGGGAATGGACAGATATCCATGATTTCTTGGGTTTCCTTTAAGGTTTGGAACCTCGTAGCACAACCCTGAGTGGTTCTAGTGACACTTCTAGAGTCAAGTTGCCTATCCCAATCATAGGGGTGTGACTCTGCTCTCCCTGCAACCAAAGGCTCATGGAAGGTCAGTTAAAGACTCAAGCAGATGAGGCTTGACCCCAACAGCTGCCCAGGCCATGACCCAGGGCTAGTGGAGAGCAGTGTTGCCAGGCACAGGGGTCAGCCTTGCAGATCTGTTTGTTCCTCATTCTTGCCTGTTCTCCGGGGAAGACAGAGTCCAGGTCATCCCGGGACCCAATGTCAGGAATGCTGAGAACCAAGGCTGTCCTCTGCACCTTCAACATTCTAAAACTGGGAAGTTTCACATAAAAACCCAAATGTCTGTCATCTTTTGAACAGCCCAAGTTCTAGCTCTCTGTTGGATCTGGTCCTCGTCATTTTTGTTGGCCTTCTGAGGCCTGGAGGCATATGAGTTTGTAACCCGTAGGCTAAAGGGAAGCTAACTGACCCAAATGCCCAGCCAACATTCCCTGTGTAGGTCCCAGAAGGGCTGTGCTCACCGAGAAAGAAAAAAAGAGAAGAAAAGAAAAAAACCCAAAAAACAACAATAACA
This sequence comes from Cricetulus griseus, assembly GCF_003668045.3. NCBI lineage: Eukaryota > Metazoa > Chordata > Mammalia > Rodentia > Cricetidae > Cricetulus > Cricetulus griseus. The sequence continues at coordinate 318,658,623 of NC_048595.1, read as the reverse complement.
AACCCTTTCAGCTTCCACCCGGGGAATTTTTCAACTACCCTTCCCTGGGTACCACCCTGTGCCAAGTAGGTCAGGATTTGTAAGGATGGGACCTGTATCACCCTGTATCACACTGCTTTTTGAAAAGTATCCCAGGAAGTTTTACTCTGCAGCCAAATTAGGATCCTCCACTTTAGGACTTCCCCTAAATAGCACTCCTTGCTTCGGACCTCGGTGTCAGACAAATGGACTGCAGTCACTTTGCACGAAACCATGGCTGTCTTATTTTCTTCCTAGTGCCCCACTCCTGGCGTTCATGCGTAGCCTTTCTGCCTTTCCTGCTGGGCCACGGAGCTGAGAAAGCATGTCTATAGAGTTCTAGGTGGGGAGAGAGGCGATGAGAAAAGAACAGATGTCCTCGGAAATGCTACAAGTATCAGGACTCTTCTGTGAAAAACCAGCAGCTTCTCGGGAAAACATCATGGTGTTTACAAGATATTTGTTGTTTTTTGCACACCCTTCCTTCAGAAATAGGACATAATATGAAATAAAGAAAACTTGACAGCTTCATTTGAAGTCTATTTTATTTTTCATTCTTAGGGAAGAAGTTCATCAGTGAGTACTGGGAGAGATTAGCTTCTGTGGGTATCTAACGGCTGCCGTGGGCAAAGCCAGGATTGCTGTCTATCCTCCATGACGGGGCACTGGGTAAAGGCCACGTCCACAAGTGATGCCTTCAAGCAGAGTCACCCTAGCCAAGAGTGCAGAGGGCAGAAACTAATATTTGCATGCAGGTATAAATCACTGTGAATGTCCACAGCTGTGTGTCCTCAGGCATCTCTCTCCTCAGTCAGGCATGAGGGGTATGTGTCTCACAGGCTGAGATCTCCGCTCTTCCACCAACTGAATTCAGGCTCTCCTGCCTATCCAGGGAATTGATCTCTGATGAGCAACCAGGCAGATCATAGTCCAAATTTTAAGATCTTCAGGTTAAAGTGGCCAGACCCATTTAATGTTCAGAAAGTTGACATTCACACTTAGAAATGCAACCTGACAAACTCTGAAGGAAAACAGCTTAGAATTCCAAGGATCACCATGGAGGAGTTTTTACAATACTGTTTTTTTTTTAATTATTATCATTCAAGATTTATTTATTTTTATCTTTTGTGCCCCCCCTGTTTTTTCATTGTTTTAGAGATATAAAACGCAATGCTAATGCAGATTTTAAAAATACTCAGTTTGGGGTAAAATGCTTTCACTATGAGCATGAGGACCCAAGTTCTACCCACAGCACCCATGTGAAAAGTATGGCATGGTGACTTGCTTATAATCCCAGGGCTGGGAAAGTAAAAGTAGGAGGATTCTGGGGCTCACTGGCCAACTAGCTTACCAGTTGTAGAATATATATATATATATATATATATATATATATTCTACACATAGAAGAGCTTACACTCAAACACATGCATATACCCATACACGCAGCAGCACCCCTTCAACACAATCAGAAAACAGCAACAACTTGGTTTTCAGATGAGCTAGACCAACCATTTTTGTTGGTCTGGACCCGTTATTCCAATGGTCTATTTTATCATCTGCAGAGTTCATAGCTCAAGGTAAGCAGGAGTAAGCCATTCGTCAGAATTTTCGACTTATTTTGATTTGGAGGTGTGGCTTCATTGCATGATAGACACTTTCGGAAAAACCACCAGGGCATGTTCGTGACCACTTACTTAAATGTAGGGACAATGGAAGTTCCTGGCAAGCTAAGAGTGACTTGACTTTACCCATTTACACTGGTTTGGCCATGGAACTATTTGTATTTTGCAAGGGAAGTGTGTTGGAATCCCAGAAAAACTTGGCTTTGGAGACCTCTGAAGGACAACGTGTACTTCCTGGCTCTTTACTCGATACCCCTCATGAGATGAGCGGGCCATCTCCTTGAGTGGTGATACCCAACCAGAGTATTACAGCAGTCAGCTTATAGCAGTCACTTGGGGGCAGCTTTTCAAACTTCACAGTGGGACTCCTCTCCTCCACAGGGATTCCAGTGCCCTACTCTGATTTGGGGATGGCGCATAAGCACATTGTAGTCTTTCCACAAAATTTCCATCTGATTTTGATGTTTCTACTTCAGGCGAGGAGACAATTTCAGAGGGTGAATATATAGTGTGTTTCACCTGGCCTCACATTTAATGCACAGTTTACTAGGGAACCTTAGTCCTGGATAATGTCATCTGGTAGGTGTAGTTTGAAGAGGAGTGTGGCATCAGCATTACTATCTGACAGCGGGGGTGGCACTGAAGAAAGAAGCCTCATCGTGGCCTGTCTTTTTGCTGCTGACACCTCTCTGCTTTGCTCAAAGATTTCTGCCCATCAAAGCCCATAACACCACTTACTTTTTAAAAAATGATGTACCTTTTTGATTGTACCAGCTTGAAGAGCTTGCCTCCTCTGCACTTCTAATTCACTCACTGTCTGGATGATTTATTTAATTCAATTAATGATAGATGCCCTCACTTCTGCTGCAGATGAGGGCAATTTGTCTTGTATAGCTGTTTAATTTTTCACTTATCTGTCCAGTGACAATTGCAGTGCTCTGAGACTTATTTCCACCACCTGGATTATTGTAGTTTTTTTCTTTTTTTGAGACAATCATTGTGGTAGGTGGGTCCTTTGTGGGTCTCCAGGACACCTGTGTCTTAGTATTCACACTTTTGTGTATCCCGGCCTGAGTATAGGGTGGGCCCAGTAGATAGAACATGGGGAAAGTGATAAAATGTACCTTCTGTGATTAGTTTGGAAGTCTGTGACTTCTGCCTTGCTAGCATTCTTTCCAATCTCTTCTAATGTATTTGCCCCAGTGGAGAAAGCTACCCTGAGTCGACTTGAGAATGGCCCTGGCATCATCACAACACATCCCCTGGTACACCTTCTGACTGGTTGAATTGCTTTCCCTAAACCTTTTAAGCTTTTTCTGTATAGAAAGAATAATCCTGTTCATAAAGTTAAACTGTCTCACAGCAATGAATTAGTAGGAGAAAAGAAGTGTTAAGGACCTCAGGCAAGCCTGCACTTATCCAGGCGTCCATCTTCTCAGAGTCCATCTAATCCCATCTTCCTGAGGAATAAACACAATCCCAAGGGCTTCCTGAAAATGTGGGAGGATCCAAAGGAATGGCACCTAGTGCATTCATCCCAGAGGTCTTGCCATCCTGGCTTTGGAGAGGCTGACTCAATGAAAAGTACAGAGATGGGAAAGCCAACGCATTTGCATGCAGAGCGGAAGTCAGGAGCCTTTTAAATCAGGTAAGCCAAACCAACATGATTGCTGAAACCTAAATGACACTAAACTGCTGCTGCACAGCAGACTTATGTCAAGGCCAGATCCCCTGAAATATGAAGGAGAGACTAGTTGGTAATCCTTTTTCCTATAAAATATACTTTTGCCCTCAGGCCCTGTGTGATCTTTGCTTCATGCCAGATGGTATTTGGTTTCTCTTGAGGTTATAGTTTATGTCAAAAGAAATAGACTTCATTTCAATGAGCTCCAAAGGAAACACAGGAGAGCCCCAGAACTGTGTTTTGACACTGACCTCAGATGCCTCGGAAGCCTGACCTCTGCCTAGCACAGGGATGGCTTCTGTTGGGGGTTTGCTGGCCAAGGATCATCCTGTGCTGGTTTTCTTTCCTTATTGTATCATGGAGAATGTGAGAGGAGCTGGGGCAAGCCTGGCATCTGTGAAGCCCCCTCCCCTCAGTCCCCTCCCCGGTCTCATAAACAAACAAAAGAATGTGAAGGGAAAACAATGGAATGGAAGCTTAGAACGGGGCTGGAGTTCTCCCTTCTCAGTGACAGCAATTTGTGCCTTTGGGAAAATATTTCAGTCTTAAAACTGAAATGCGTTATCACAGGAACCACTAAGCAAAGCCATCATCATCTCCAGAAACTTCACTGCGGAAATTGGCTACCAATTTTAGCCCTTCTGCTGCACAGTTTTCCTGATATAAGGTCAATAATTCTGCTTTTAAACAGTAATGAGGTGGTGCTTCTGAGCTGCTGGTGACTCTTACTGGTGGTAGCCTGCTCACTGCACTGAGCTGTCATCTCATCCTGTCTGCGGGCTGTCTTCCATCTCATAACAGCTAACTTCGCCTGACACGCCTGTGTACTGGGCACTACCATGAATACTGGGAATACAGAAGTGATGAGATGCAGTTAGATGCCTTCTCTGCCTCCAAGGATCTCCCTGTCTAGCAAGTGAGTTAGACATACAATTGCATGATGTAATACATGAGATGCATTCATAACTGTGTATTCATATATATATATATATATACATTCATATATACATATATCATATAACATCTCTGTCACAGGCAAGGCAAACCCAGTAGCATGATGGAACAGTAGATAAAGAAGAATTTGTAAATGATGGGTCTTGACATATGCTTTATTTTTTAAGTGTTCAAAGTATAACAGGTACATGTATGACACAGGGAGGGGTGTACAATAAGGCAGAGACACATGGTAGTTATATTTGTGTCACATGTCAACATGTCAACAGTATATTTGGGCACATGTCAACACTGAATTTCGAATTCCACTTTACTTTTGTGAGGCTCACGAATAGGAGGAAAAATTGAAGAACCAGTCAGTGAGATGGCCCAGTAGGTGAAGATGCCACCCCTTCACCACCAAATTCGAGGGCCCACATGGTGGAAAACAAGAGTCTACTCTCACTGGTTATCCTCTGATCCCCAAATGCTCACTGTGGGACACACACACGTGCACACACACACACACGTGCACACACACACACACGTGCACACACACACACACACACACACACACACAGAGAGAGAGAGAGAGAGAGAGAGAGAGAGAGAGAGAGAGAAGTAGGTAGGTAGATAATTTTTTTGAAGTGAAGAATCACTTCTGAGCCCATTCTAGCCTATCCAAGACTCCACAGCATTTTCCTGAGACCCCCCCCAAAAACAAACCCAGCAATTTTTAGAGATGGGGCATTGCTGTCCTTGCATGACCACGATGAAGGGACAACCCATCAGCTCCTGGGACACATGACAGTCACACAGTGAAAATGCATTTGCATTTCCCCAAGTCACTGAGATTTTAATTTTCTGTTGAAAAATTCTATTTTTTGAGCAGTATGACATAATCTGTTTCTCAAATTCAGTGCAAAACTGGCTGATGGGCCTTCCTTATGTCCAACAGGAGCTGAACATTTTAGATGAAATCACTTGCTATTAGTGTTAGCAATTTACAAGTGGAGCTCTGTGGCTCACCTATGCTTCTGCCTCCTGTTCACTGGCCTAAGTTTGATGAGCTAAGTTAAGGAGAGGAAAAACTTATTCCATTGTTCAGAGTGGGGATGTAGTGCAGCTCCATGTAGCTGGGGGTCATAGGTTGTTAACAGGGTGCTAGATGTGTTGTTCAGAGTGGGATTTGTGCTTACAGAACACAAGAAAAAAGGGTGTGCATAATCCAAACCAAGTGGAGTCCCGGGCTGCTAACCTACCCATAGGTTTATCTTCTTCACTTGCAGATTATTTTCTTCCAGGTAGTGATACAGATGTTTAGATAGAACATAGAAAATAACAGTTCCTTTGGAAAGCTGTGAATGGAAGGTTGGTAAACAGAGGATAAACACCGACGACAATGAATCTGTTAGGGAAGCAGGGTGTGCAAAGTAGACTGCAGAAATAGAAATAGGTGCCACCTTAGAGCTTACACAGTGTTCCAAGGAGAACAAAGTGATGCTTAACTTGGAGAAAGAGAAGCTAATTCAAGGGAAGACAAAGTCTTAAAAAACAAGTAACTAAGAAGTTAATATGATAAAGTTTTGTTGTTGCACAGATCATGGCTGGAAGAATGGCTGGAGAGAGAGCTAATGGATAACAAGGTGGTCTGACATTGAAACAGGATGACAACCTAACAAGCCAGTTAGATATCATCAAGCTATCATGATCTCTATAGGAAAAGAAAACGTTCAAAATTTAGGGGAGAGAAATTCAGGCGCTTGGGGGTGAGGGAAGCCATACTTTTGGTGTTTTGCTCTACCATGACCTCATTTTATCATTCAACCTCTGGGGACTGTGGGGCTCTCATTTAGTAATACCAGTTAGTCTATAAATTTACACTAACCTCCCCAAACCCAGATAATCTGTTTTTTTTTGTCAAGTCATATCACAGATTTATCAATGTTTATTATTATTATTATTGAAAAAGGTTCAAAACTCTAAGAGATAGATATGAATAAGAAGTGTCTCAAGTTTGATATTTTCTTCTTGGAAGCAGCATGTCCTGACTAGCTCTTGCTACTTAGGGGCTTGTTTCCATGTTCTCTGCTGATGAGACTTTTGTACTTGAGACTTCAGTGAGAAGACATATAGGCCTACTCTATCTCAGGGTAAGAGAGATTGTCCCTGTACACCTCTCTAGACCTAGGCTGCTATCTTTTTCTATATTTAGGATGAGAAATAGTGATTAATTCCAATGATCACATTAAAATTATTTAATAGACAAAGAACTACAGGCAACTAAGGATGAGAGTGGGAAAAATAGTCCTCCCCAAGGATAAGCCCTCTAAAATTGATTATCTATTATTAAGTGGTAAACCCTAAAATTATATACCTAAAAATAGCTCTAGATGGACTGAGAAAATTGTATTTATATATTTAGGCATCTATAACTATAACACCTAAGAAAAGGGATAGTACTTCAAAAAGGCAACCAAGGGAGGGTGTATGTGGAAAGGGCTGGGGGAGGAAAGGAGAAATCATGTAAATATGTTTTAATTAAAAAGGAAAGAAATCTTTCTCTTAACTCAGTGCACAAAGATTTTCTTCTGGAAATATTTTCTTCTAGAAGTGGTTTTTCTAGGAGTGTTATGGTTTTAGTTCTTAAATTTAGGTCTACAGTCTATTTCCAGTTAGGTTTTATGTATGATGTGATGGACAAATGAGGTTATTTTATACACATCTTAGTTTGCTCCAGTACAATTTAGACACTATCTGTTTCCTCTTTGGGTTACTTTGGGCTGAGAAAGGAGTTGGCTTATTATAGGAATAAAGAGGAAGTCGGTGTGGCCTGAATACAGTAAGGGAGGAAAGGAGTGTTGAGTGCCGATGCTGGAGAAGAAGTTCGGAGCCACATCATAAACACATTAGGAACCTTGATAAGAAAATTGTATTTTATTCTACAAAAATGTAATTGCTTCAAGGGTTTTAAGAGGGACATTGCATGATTCAATTTACTTCTTTTAAATATAAAGATGGGGTTTTTTTTGAACAGGGTTCTCCACATAGCCCTGACTGACCTGGAACTCTTTCTGTGGACTAGGCTGGCCTTGAACACACAGAGATCCACCTGCCTTTGCCTCCTGAGTGCTGGGATTAAAGGCGTGTGCCACCACCACTGTCTGTTCTAAAAATGTGTTTAACAAATCTGATAAATTCACTCTGATACTTACCCATGCAATAGTTTAAAAATTATTTATTGGTATTGTGAGTTTGCACATGCATGATATCTATGTAGGTACATGTGCCATAATGCATATGCAGAGGTCAGAGGACAATGTTGTAGAATCATTTCTCTTCCTCTGTCTTTGTGTAGGTTTCAGGGATTGAATTCAGGTCACCAGGTTTTTTCAGTAAGTGCCTTTACCTGCTGGGCCACTTAACCAACTCCAGTTATTACCATAATGTATAGCTTTTGGTTATCAAAAGTGGGCTTTACTGAACTAGGAATCAAGAAGGCCTCTAAGAGAAAAATGCATGGACCCGGGAGAATGGGAAGGGGAAGGATCTCCTGAGCTAATTGGGAGCATGAGGAGCCCTCATCCAGTGGCTGATGGAAGCAGAG